>NC_036856.1:5616065-5666065 GCF_002910315.2 Salvelinus sp. IW2-2015 | reverse complement strand
GTACCAAATATACCACAATTCATTCATAATATTGTGAATATATAGTTTCACAGACATATTGTTGCATTTTTTTCTGGTTTGTGTTAAGAATAATATAAAACCAGTCTGCACACCACCAAGGTGAATTGGTTTAGTCTTGACTCTTGGTTGACAGTGTTGGAGGATGGGTAATGTATTGATGCTCGGGTGCCAAATCAACACAAATGGATGAGAAAAGGTCTAAGCCATCAGGTGCCCAGTTTAGGACAAAAAGGAAAGAAGAAGAGGAGAAACGTGCAAAAGATAAAGGTATGCACCAATGTCATCTCTTTATGAGTATAATATTATGCATGTTATGAAATAGGCTAGTATAACACTTATTTTATTAGCCTATGTTGCTTGCTATGCTATTACACATAGGGTGACAATATTCCCTTTTCTGTCCAACTAGCTTACATAACATTGGATATYATTTCACACAGTTTCATCATGATAACCATGTCAGGAATTACTGGGGTCTTCAGCAAGTAAGACACTAGGGGGTAAGAAATTATTTTAAAACCACAGATATAAATTCCCACTGTGTCCATGATAACCATAGCGACACTTGACCTCCACCACTGCTGTGGTGCCCACAAGACTATCCGGTGAGGCACCCAGGATCCCAGACCGCATGACCCAAAGCCCTGACTCCTGCACATCCATCCCTATAGGCATTTTGAATGACTTGATACCCTCCTCTTRGTTATCTGTGTGCCACTTTACAGACGACACCCCATCCAACGACTGTGYTCTGAGGACCTTTTTTTAGCAGCGACATATCAATCATATAGTGGGAAGGATCTTATAAATCAAGGCTCTGTGAATGCATACCACACCGAATAAATACATACTGTGCCTTTAAAGATTTGTCTCTGGTCATGAAACTACAATACAGGCTGAATGTCAATAGATTTTTAGATTCATTCTCATCAATGACAACATTCTAGAACTGATTTATCACTCATCTAAGTCTGGTATCTGTGGTAATCTGATTAATGATGATGTAATTGATTGTGGTTCTTTCCTTGTCGAATGTTGACAGCCGTTTTAGAACAAATCGTTCTAAACTAAGATGCTCAAACTTAACTTAATAGCTACCATTGGTGGAAAAAGTACCCAATTCTCATACTTAAGTAAGAGTAAAGATACCTTAACAGAAAATGACTCTGTAGGGATGACCAGGGATGTTCTCTTGATAAGTGTGTGAATTGAACCATTTTCTGTCCTGCTAAGCATTCAAAATGTAACGAGTGCTTTTGGGTGTCAGATAAAATGTATGGAGTAAAAAGTACATCATTTTCTTTAGGAATGTAGTAAAGTAAAAGTTGTAAAAAATATAAATAGTAAAGTACAGATACCCCAAAAAATACTTAAGTAGTACTTTTAAGTATTTTTACTTAAATACTTTATACCACTGACAGCTACAATCACTGACACAGGATCAACTTTATCTCTCATGCTGGCCCTGACCAAACTGGTAAACTTCCCCTCACTATAGCTACACTTCTCCACATGGCCAGATTTATAGCAGTCTTCACCCCTTTTAATGCTCTTATGCTCATCCTTGAAGAATGCTATAAGGTCTGAAATAGACAACAAAGTTGACATACTGTACAAACAATTATCTAGGCTAAATAATACAAAATTATTTTTTAATCTACTGCTCTGCTAATTAGCTAGCTAAAGTGTAGTCAGTGGCTAGCTCTGGATCAGGATCAAGCAGATGTGCCCATGGCTGAGGCAGGCAATGACCAACGAGGACTTGCACACAGAGTTGCTTTCACATTGCAGCACTTCAACTAGATGAGATGCATTTAAATATGGAATGTATTCATTATGGCTTATTTTTGCTTTGATAATGTTTGTTCTGTACAAAATTCAAATAGTGTGCAGCAAAATTAAATGAGTGACTAAACCWAGGCTGGTATAAAATGTAGTTTGTGGTGATTAAAATCAGAGGTGGGACCAAGTCATTCTTTTACAAGTCACAAGTCTTAGCACTCAAGTCTTAGCACTCAAGTCTTAGCACTCAAGTCAAGTCTCAAGTCCTAAACTTTGAGTTTCGAGTCCTAAACAAGTCATAATGTGTTCTTCACCAAATGTAATACCATTTCATATTTTTTACGAGTAATAGTTAGTATATTACATTTACGCAAAACATGAACGCTTTTGAAAATATCTATTTATTAGTTTCCAAATAAATGTTATATATCCATGGAAATATATGGGTAGCCATGAGAATGACKCCCCCCCCCRCCAATAGTGATCGATGATCGCAATACGGCGATGTAGGCTTGTACACAATCGCCCAACCTTAACACACACACACACTCTCTCTCTGTGTGGTTACAGTAGGCTAACGTATGTCAATGGTTTAAGGAACAGCAGTAACAACAGGCAGGATTTAGGCTACCAACTGCCTAGCCAGTTGTAGCTCAATCTTGGGTGCAATGATCACGTTCCCATACTGACTGACTGTGTGGAGGCTCATTGATTTAACGTTACGTTAGCCTACATGATACACTAGTAAAGTAATAAAATATATAGCTGTCGGCTATATTAGCCACGACTTACCGTTCTTTGTGCAGCTTCAAATATCGAACAAAGTTGGAAATTGTTGCGCCTCCGTCTGTAATTTTCTTCTCGCATGTTTTGCAAGTTGCAATCCGTTTTTTGTTGATACAGCGCTGTCTTTGAATAATAATAATTTGGGGTATCATCTTTCCAAGGGCTCCATCTGAATTCACCTGCCGACGTTCCTCTGCACTGCCACGCACAACTTTTTCTCAGCTGGCACAATTTGATTGGCTGCTGTCCGATTCAAACTAATCCGTTAAATGAAGAGTTGATGCGCTGCACACTTTTTTTTATAACATAATTTTTTATATTTGGGCTTGGGGAGGGTATCAAGTCAGGTCGAGTCATAAGGCTCAAGTCCAAGTCAAGTCACAAGTCATTGGTGCCAAAGTCYAGTTGCAAGTCATCATATTTGTAACTCGAGTCCACACCTCTGATTAAAATACACTCACTCTTGAATATCCAAATGACAAAACATGTATTATTTCACATATTGTTCACCATGGCTGGTAATCACAATTGTCTCATTACTGTATATTTTTTAAATCATAACTCTCTCTTCCAACTTCATGTAGAATTCTCATTTTCATTTCATGTTCTCCCTTCAGATATTTCATTTTATGCTCATGAAATTCTCTGGCTAACTTTTCATGCACGGTCATCTTCTTTGTTCTCTGCTGAAAGGTGGTGGCAGCATCTTCTCTCAGGGATGCTATAGCAGATGTAGAGGGTACACACTCACTGTTCACTGGCTCTTCCAACCTGTTCAGATTCCTTTCCTCTGGAAAAAGATCACTGTTAGAAGCACAAATAAACTCATATGGTCCTTAGAATGAACGAAGAGTAAAGATTGACACAGACAGTGGAATATATTTACCAAAGGAAGTAACCAATTTACTTTACTTTGGTGTATATGTACCATTTGTGCTCAGTTCTTCATTTGAACTGTCCAAATGGTCATCGTCTGGTATACCATCCAGAGGTTGCTGGTGCTCTATTATTCCAGACAGCAAGTCGCTCAATTCATCAGTCTTGTCTTTTTTGGTGGTCCACCACCAGTAGTAAATCACTCTCTTCTGATCTCTMRATTCTCCKTTTTTAAATCCAGTTTAAGGTTCTTCCACAGAGTCTATAAAGGCAGATATCATTCAATATAAATGAGGTCACCAAAATATGAATATGTGAAATACTGATAATAATGATATGTCACCTGAAGTTGTTGTACTCTTGTGGTTACATTTGAATTTACATTGAATTCACTGCAAATTGCAGCCCAACCACTCTTTTTTATTTTGCTCAGTAGCAGTAGTATGGTTTTTACTTTCAATAACTGGATGGTTTGACAACTTGTTTTAGTAGCATTTTTTCATACGCACTAAAGTTTTTTGAACAAATTATTTTTTGCCTCTGCCATTGTTTTGTCTCAAGATTCACTCCAGTAATGGTGTTTTCTATTCCATTCTGGGTTTTTATGAGTACCATTAGACCAACAGCATATGTTCATACTTAACCTAATCAGGCTTAACCCAGGTGTTCTCATTTAGGCCTACTTACCTTACTCCAGGACTCCATAGTCTCCGACTAACTAAGCCAAATTTAAGCCACATTCATGAAAGCTACTTAAATGTCCTAGTTTAACTAGTACACATTAAGGCCTACTCCTGGCTTAAGCCCTGTCTGTGAAACCGTCCCTTTATATAATTATATGATTAGGCCCCACGGCTAATCAGAGGCCCCATTAGGCAGGATTAGGTAGTTGCCTAGAGCGGCAGTTTGACGAGGGCGGCCGTTTCTGAGTTAAACTGACCAAGACGCACCTCCAGCAACACATAACACCTCACATTATTCTGCCTAAATGATAACTTCTCTCACCCAGTGGCATGTGGGCTATTCAGGTGAGCGCTGATGCCGCCCCATGATAAGCAGTGCCCACTTTGCCAAAGGCAGGGGTGCAAAACATTTAGCTTGTCTATGCCCAGCTCGCCTCTCCAATGCTCCATCAAATTAATTGAAGATACATTATGTAGAGTACGGTAGAAAGAGTAGTAGCCTGTGCTTTTTCTGTAGCCCGTAGACTGGAGACCAAATGTATTACATAAGACAGACACTAAATCATTAACTTATTAATGAGGCGAGAGAGAAAGTACGTGAAGAACGTCAACTAAAAAGGCAAGCGGACATCAGCTTTGGAGAGGCTGCGGCATAATCAGAGTTGGACAGCAAATGGTGCTGAAAGTAATTCATTTAAACAATTGTCTTAATTTTAATTTGACTTCACTAACAACAGGAGGGCTTTGTTGGAGCCTATTTCGTTCTATTAAAAAAAGAGGTAGGCCTACCTGTTTGACAGACACAATTATGCTATCAATAGATGGGTTGGTAGCCAAATCCTCCAATACTGTCACAATGCACTCCTTAAATACCTCTGTGTCTGGGAAGGGCCTGGTGTGTTTGGTTAAAACCAGGGGTCAAATTGAGTGAGGGTATGCCATACCCTTTGTTAAAGAAAAGGACAAAATGATACCTATTGTTAGCTTTATATTTTTAAATAACTTAATAAAAACCATGCAGATTATATAAAGCGTTCTATAACAATGCTTAACTCCATGATGCATTATGCTAGAAACAAAGCTTTAAAATACCCACAAAAGACGCGACTGATGCATATGGGGATATATTGATTCCTCACTATGACATTCTGAACAAAACATGAACTTTGCTATTTAATTATTTGCAAACAGCAAACATTTTGTTGCAAACAAGACACTCTGGTTTGACATTGGAGAAATATGGTAAGAATGCCTGTTTCTCTGTCCATTCTTCCCTGAAACTTCTATTTTCATTGTCCACCTTTCTTTTGAGACATTTTGATAGAACATCTTCTCTTGATTGCAATCTGTTTTTCCACAATCAATGGCACAAAGAAATGTAAAACTAATTGAATAGAGATATTGGTTATTTGGTCAGTGTAATCAGATCGAACATATTAGGATATGTTATTGACATTGAACTGATTATATAGCCTGCTTTCCAGATGTGTAAAATATTGTGTTTAATTCGCCTATGAATTACGCCGCTAATATATTCTGTTCTGCTGACCTATAGCCGAGAAAAAAATTTGCGAGGCAAAACCTATTACTGACCCCTGCTGTACACTTGCCTATTTTAGTTTAGCAGGGATAGGAGGGTGGCCATTTTTTGTCTCGCCTACATTTTTTGGGGTGCATGTGAGTGGGAGGTCATACTATGGGATCAATATCATGCCAAATGTAAATCACCAATCCACAAATGTAAATCACATATTCACAAATGTAAATCACCAATCCACAAACGTAAATCACTTTCCACAAATGTAAATCACTATCCACAAACAAACACCTTTTGATTTGTATTTGTAAATTGATATATTGCATAAGATTTTTTTTTATAACTGAAGATATTCAGGTAATTTCCAAAGGTCTTATTAATTAAAATGACTGCCATAAAGACAAAAAGTTGTCATGCGTAGAAAGAGATTTGTAGTTGTAGAAAAAAAGGTGATCCAATAAAAGTTGATTCCATTGATGCTGTTGACCTGGATCACTGGTTGCTGCGGAAAAGGAGGTCAAAAGGGGGTTGAGTGTAACCAGTGTGAAATGGCTAGCTAGTTAGCGGTGCGCGCTAATAGCGTTTCAATCGGTGATGTCACTCGCTTTGAGACCATGAAGTAGTTTTTCCCCTTCTCTGGAAGGACCGTGGCTTTTGTGGACGATAGGTATGTCGATGTGTGCAGAGGGTTTCTGGTTCAAACCAGGGTTGGGGCGAGGAGAGGGACGGAAGCGATACTGTTACAAAGTCTGATCCCATGTCCTACACCTCCCTTCTACCTTTTGSATGCCTCTCCTGGGGAAATGGTTAGAGGCCTCAGGAATACTTATGTCTCCTTAATGCTCATCGTCTGTGCAACATGAGACAGTGGATGGATTATAATCACTTACAATGTATGACATATCCTTCCCATTTAGTGGTGCTATCACACAGCTAATTCAACTATTTGGGTGATGAATGGGTGTTCACTGCAATAGTGTTCCAAATTTAGAGTAATCTAGGGCCAGGGTTTCGATTATTTACGTTGGACATACTATGGTTACACATATGGTTAACATTATGTTTACCATACTAAACTCAGCAAAAAAAGAAACGTCCTCACTGTCAACTACTTTTATTTTCAGCAACTTAACGTGTAAATATTTGTATGAACATAAGATTCAACAACTGAGACATAAACTGAACAAGTTCCACAGACAGGTGACTAACAGAAATGGAATAATGTGTCCCTGAACAAAGGGGGGGGGGGGGGGAGTCAAAAGTAACAGTCAGTATCTGGTGTGGCCACCAGCTGCATTAAGTACTGCATTGCATCTCCTCCTCATGGACTGCACCAGATTTGGCAGTTCTTGCTGTGAGATGTTACCCCACTCTTCCACCAAGGCACCTGCAAGTTTCTCGGGGGAATGGCCCTAGCCCTCACCCTCCGATCCAACAGGTCCCAGACGTGCTCAATGGGATTGAGATCCGGGCTCTTCGCTGGCCATGGCAGAACACTGACATTCCTGTCTTGCAGGAAATCAAGCACAGAACAAGCAGAATGGCTGGTGGCATTGTCATGCTGGAGGGTCATGTCAGGAAGAGTCTGCAGGAAGGGTACCACATGAGGGAGGAGGATGTCTTCCCTGTAACGCACAGCATTGAGATTGCCTCCAATGACAACAAGCTCAGTCCGATGATGCTGTGACACACCACGACGGACCCTCCACTTCCAAATCAATCCCGCTCCAGTGTACACGCCTCCGGTGTAACGCTCATTCCTTCTACGATAAACGCCAATCCGACCATCACACCTGGTGAGACAAAACCGCGACTTGTCAGTGAAGAGTACTTTTTGCCAGTCCTGTCTGGTCCAGTGACGTTGTTGCTGGTGATGTCCTGCCTTACAACAGGCCTACAAGCCCTCAGTTCAGCCTCTCTCAGCCTATTGCGGACAGTCTGAGCACTGATGGAGGGATTGTGCGTTCCTGGTGTAACTCGGGCAGTTGTTGCCATCCTGTACCTGTCCAGGTGTGATGTTCGGATGTACCGACCCTGTACAGGTGTTGTTACACGTGGTCTGCCACTGCGAGGACAAGCAGCTGTCCATCCTCTCTCCCTGTAGCGCTGTCTTAGGCGTCTCACAGTACAGACATTGCAATTTATTGCCCTGGCCACATCTGCAGTCCTCCTGCCTCCTTGCAGCATGCCTAAGGCACGTTCACGCAGATGAGCAGGGACCCTGGGCATCTTTCTTTTGGTGTTTTTCAGAGTCAGTAGAAAGGCCTCTTTAGTGTCTTAAGTTTTCATAACTGTGACCTTAATTGCTTACAGTTTGTAAGCTGTTAGTGTCTTAACGACCGTTCCACAGGTGAATGTTCATTAATTGTTTATGGTTCATTGAACAAGCAAGGGAAACAGTGTTTAAACCCTTTACAATGAAGATCTGTGAAGTTATTTGGATTTTTACAAATTATCTTTGTAAGACAGGGTCTTGAAAAAGGGACGTTTCTTTTTTTGCTGAGGGAGAGTCTGCCAGCGATTTATAGAAATGTCTTTCTATGGGTACAAACATTTTTTCTATGAATACAAATCGCTTTCTACGGTGAGAATGTTTTTTCTGTGTGAGAACTTTTTGTATTTTTCTTGTCGTCAAATCGCTGCTAAAAGTCAGGTGACCTAAGCGCTTCCAAATATGGAGTTCCATGTTTGCCATATCTGTCATGTTTGCACATATCTCTCCTATGTGCAAATCTTTATGGCAGTCATTTTACTTGGAAATAACATGCATATCTGCAGTTATAAAAAATGTACAAATATAAATCAAAAGGTGTTTGTTTGTGGATAGTGAATTGTGTTTGTGGATAGCAATTTACATTTGTGGATAGCGATTTACATTTGTGGAAAGTGATTTACATTTGTGGAAAGTGATTTACATTTGTGGAAAGTGATTTACATTTGTGGAAAGTGATTTACATTTGTGGAAAGTGTTTTTATAGTTGTGGATTGGTAATTTACATTTGTGGATTGGTGATTTACATTTGTGAATACATTTGTCATGATTTTCATCCCATAGATATGCTGTAACGGGAAGAAATTAAATCTACTTTCACCCCAGGGCAAATTTATTGATAAAACTCAATTTGTCACGCAGCGAATTACAATTTGGCGAATCACGCCAAAGTAAACCTACACTAAACACATACTTAGTTTGAAGTTTTTGTAAAATCCATGATATGAAAAATGAATGGTGAAAAAACTATTTGAACCATTTTCGTGTTTGACGGCTAGGTTTAATGGTTATTATGATGACGCGTCCACTGGTACGGACAGTTAATCCTGCTATGACTCATTGCGGCTAGCACTAATAACAGGTCAAATGAACGAGTCACTCAAAGACGAATCACGACTCTCGAATCAGTAAAAAATGTGGTTCAAAACGAACGAATTGTTCGCGAACTACAAATCACTATTCATTAGTKAATTAGATGATATAAGGTAGCCACAGCTTTTCAAGTTGTTTGAATCAACTGCTTAGCTAGCTAACCCGGAATGGGGGTCTTCCCATTCCCACACAGTAATGTATAGGATATGTAAAAACGATGTAATAACACGTTTATAATCCAGCGTTCGTGGCAATGCAATTTTGGGAATCCAGRGTGCTTGGTCATGAACACATTTGCGAAATACATGGAATATCATAGCCAGTTTAACCTACATAGGACGCCGCACATTGAATGCGTTGCGTCGTACCATGTGGTAGTCTAGGACTAGGAATGCATGCATATRTTATTCAATGTAATTTGAGCATTCTGAAGAAACGAAACTCATGAATTTGGCCAGCCCTCGAGAACGAGCAGGGAGGGGATTATGTAGAAAAAGTGATTATCAACTCCGACGGGGGTATTTATTCAGAGGTACCAGAAACTAACTGCAAGGCACTGCGAGGCAATTGGTAGAGTATTATTATTTTTAACATTTGAATGTACAATGATTCATGTGACTGAAATACAAAAAGCTAATAATACTGGAGGGAACAATTAAAATAAGTGATCAAGCAAAATCAATGATCAGGAGAGACCGAGACAATAGGTTGCTCTCAGTGGTTAACTATTGTAACAATGTACAGTGTAAAATGTCTTTCTTTTTAAGATTTGTAGTAGTAGTTCTGATTTTATATTTGAAGTAATGTATACCTCTGCAATGGCTTTATTATGTTTTTAGTGTGTATTTCAGTTTGTAATTTCTTTGATTGCTGGATGTTCCTTTAGTGTGTGTTAGGAATGCACATTTCGGTCAATTTTGCTGTCAACTAACTGACCCCCATTAACGGGCGGCAGGGAGCCTAGTGGTTAGAGCGTTGTAACCAAAAGGTTGCAAGATCGACAAGGTAAAAATCTGTCGTTCTGCCCCTGAACAAGGCATTTAACCCACTGTTCCTAGGCCGTCATTGAAAATAAGAATTTGTTCTTAACTGACTTGCCTAGTTAAATAAAGGTTTAAAAAATTAACCGGTTAACAAATGGTTACTTTTTTCCCAAACAGTAAAATTATGTTACCAACAGAAAATACTATCAGAGATCTGTATATAATGACGAGATGCGTATTTCTGTGCCCTAACAATGGTATTCGTCCCACCGCTGGAAGGCAGGAGACATAGAAACGCATTGGGCTTGTTCTGGATAGATTTTGGAGAGAGCGAAACGTCTCGCTTCGCCTCTTCCTCTCTGATACAATGTTAAAGCGTTATACAACGGGGTGGGTCTAATCCCGAATGCTGATTGGTTAAAAGTCAAATAAAATCTAACTTTATTTGTCACTGGCCCCGAATACAAGTGTAGACCTTACCGTGAAATGCTTACTTACAAACCCTGAACCAACAGTGCAGTTCAAAAGTTAAGGAAATATTTACCAAATAGACTAAAGTAAAAAATAATAATAAAAAGTAACACAATAAGAATAAAGAGGCTATATACAAGGGGTACCGGTACCGAGTCAGTGTGCGGGGTACATGTTAGTTGAGGTAATTTGTACATGTAGGCAGGGGTGAAGTGACTTTGCATAGATAATAAACAACGAGTAGCAGCAATGTACAAAAGGAGGGGGGGGGGATCAATGTAAATTGTCTGGTGGCGATTTTATTAATTGTTCAAGCAGTCTGGTGGCTTGAGCGGTTAGATAGCTTTGAGGAGCTTTTTGGTCCTAGACTTGGCGCTCTGGTACCGCTTCCGTGCAGTAGCAGAGAAAACAGGCTATAACTTTTGTGACTGGATTCTAACAATTTTATGGGCTTTCCTCTGACACCAGCTATTATTATAGACACTGATGGCAGGAAGTTTGGCACCAGCAATGTACTGGGCCGTACGCACTACCCTTTGAGCGCCTTAAGGTCAGATGCCGAGTGTAATAGTATAACTTTAACCGTCCCCTCGCCCCGACACGGGCGCGAACCAGGACCCTCTGCACACATCAACAACTGACACCCACGAAGCGTCGTTACCCATCGCTCCACAAAAAGCAGCGGCCCTTGCAGAGCAAGGTGCAACACTACTTCTAGGTTTCAGAGCAAGTGACGTAACTGATTGAAACGCTACTAGCGCGTACCCGCTAACTAGCTAGCCATTTCACATCCGTTACACTAATGTAACAGTATAACTTTAGTACGTCCCCTCGCCCACCCGGGCTCGAACCAGGGACCCTCTGCACACATCAACAACAATCACCCACGAAGCGTCGTTACCCATCGCTCCACAAAGCCGCGGCCTTGCAAGAGCAAGGTGCAACACTACTTCTAGGTTTCAGAGCAAGTGACGTAACTGATTGAAACGCTAGTAGCGCGTACCCGCTAACTAGCTAGCCATTTCACATCCGTTACACGAGCAGTTGCCATACCAGGCGGTGATGCAACCGGTCAGGATGCTCTCGATGGTGCAGCTGTAGAACCTTTTGAGGATCTGGGGACCCATGCCAAATCTTTTCAGTCTCCTGAGGGGGAAAAGGTTTTGTCGTGCCCTCTTCACGACTGTCTTGGTATGTTTGGATCATGATAGTTCGTTGGTGATGTGGACACCAAGGAACTTGAAACTCTCGACCCGCTCCACTAAAGCCCGTCGATGTTAATGGGGGCCTGTTCGGCCCGCCTTTTCCTGTAGTCCACGATCAGCTCCCTTGTCTTGCTCACGTTGAGGGAGAGGTTGTTGTCCTGGCACCGCACTGCCAATTCTCTGACCTCCTCCCTATAGGCCTTCTCATCGTTGTCGGTGATCAGGCCTACCACTGTTGTGTCGTCAGCAAACTTAATGATGGTGTTGGAGTCGTGTTTGGCCAAGCTGTCGTGGGTGAACAGGGAGTACAGGAGGGGACTAAGTACACACCCCTGAGGGGCCCCGGTGTTAAGGATCAGCGTGGCATACGTGTTGTTGCATACTCTTACCAGCTGGGGGTGGCCCGTCAGGAAGTCCAGGATCCAGTTGCAGATGGAGGTGTTTAGTCCCAGAGTCCTTAGCTTAGTGATGAGCTTTGTGGGCACTATGGTGTTGAACGCTGAGCTGTAGTCAATGAACAGCATTCTCACATAGGTGTTCCTTTTGTCCAGGTGGCAAAAGGCAGTGTGGAGTGCGATTGAGATTGCGTCATCTGTGGATCTGTTGGGGCAGAATGCAAATTGGAGTGGGTCTAGGGTGTCTGGAAGGATGCTGTTGKTMTGCATTCCAGCCGGTGTCTATTCCACAAGTTACCACTGGGTAAATCTATGACGTTATATTCCTATTACTCTGTTCCATCTGACTGCGCAATCCACTGTCTCATCAGCCTAGGCAGGGAAGTTATAAACTTGATCTCCACTATAAAAAGCATCTATACYTGATCTCACATTTCGTTTAGAATAACATTTAGTTTTCAACAGCGGAGATTTGTATAAAGATTTGTATAAACAGTATAAACTGTCTGTCTCCGYCATATGCAAAATTGTTTCAATATTCAAATTCGATCTCCAGCTGGCCCATAGTAATGAACGTGTAGGGGTCGGGAGTCGAGACGAGAGGAGAGGCAGCGTTTCTCAGACAGTCGAAATCATGAATCAGCTGGCATCATTTTTATGGATATATACAAAGAAATGTCAATTGAAAAACGGTAAAAGGAATGGAGGGCAGCTAGTTTGCAGTTTCAGTTTGAAGTTATTGTGTTAGCTGTGTTGTTAGCTAGCTCCTCTGAACAACAGTGTCCATAACGAGAGAGCACATTTTCTATGCCAGGTGAAATCGTGCCTCGTTWKGCCATTGTTATGGATGTATCCAAATGTCACTAGAAAACAGCTTAAACAAATGCAGGTACTGTTGTTATTCTGCCTGCACTGTTTGACGTGATCGTAGTTAGTCYTAGTTGGCTAGCTAGCAAGCAAGGGATAAGAACGTTGCCAGCCAGTATGGCAATGGAACATTTAGAATGAACGACTGGGTCGCGTCCAAAGATACAGAATAAAACGTCCAAAGATACAGAACAAAAAGACTGAACAACTGGGTCCCATCTCTGGCAACCTAACCAATAGAAAGAACGACCAGCTGGCTTGGGTAGCAACACTAGATTTGTTTCGGGACTATATCTTGTGGAAGGATGAAATAGTATGAATACATTCATCAAAATAACATTGAATTAAAATATGTCAATCATTATTTGAGTATGTTGGTAACCCGTTGTATCAAAGTGATAATGCCCTCGAAGCCGGTGTTTGGAGGATATATGGCACGGTTTGCCTGTCCTCGACTTCGTTTCGGGCCTAACAACACCCGTGCCAATATATCCTCCAAACACCGGCTTCTCGGGCATTATCACTTAAATAAGGCCTGAGGAGGTGTGGTATATGGCCAATATACCACGGCTAAGGGCTGTTCTTACGCACGCCACAACGCGGAGTGCCCTGACACAGGCCTTAGCCGTGGTATATTGGCCATATATCACAAACCCCAGAGGTGCCTTATTGCTATTATAAACTGTTTACCAATGTAATTAGAACAGTAAAAATACATGTTTTGTCATACCTGTGGTATACGGTCTTATATACCACGGCTGTCAGCCAATCGGCATTCAGGGCTCGACGCACCCAGTTAATAAATGCATATAAGGACCGGACATTTTTCATTAAGAGCTTAATGGAAACATGCAACAATAGCAAGCCTATCGCCTTACAGTCAAAATGCTATAGCCTATTATTGAACATGCAACTCCTGTAATGAAGTAGTTAATAAAAAGGAATTTTCAAACATTTGCAAAAATGGAATTCGCTGGGAAACACAGTTCAAAACAGTGCACCTAATGCGAGCGGTTCCATATGTGACAGATGGAAATCTCTGTTAGAAACTTCGAAAGAGGGGGAATCTATAACAACAACTAGGATTGGTTGCTAATATAACTAGGATTGTGCCTTCGACTTCTGAACAATGAAGAAAGTTGATATGAAAACCAATAGAACAGGAGAGAAATGCTGTTTAATGGCACCAGGAAGTCTTTGTAAAATAATTGCCGCCTCGTTTCTATGGATGGATTTTCTCAAGGCTACTTTAAAGCAAGGTAAGACATGCCTCATTATTTTAAGTAAAGCTTTCAGACAATTCCTGCCTCAAGCTCACATTGCAAAGTGGTGGGTGACACGCTGATAGCCTGCCTACGGTTGACTATACCCTATGCACTGGAATGGCAAATGGGAGGCGCGCTTTAAGTACGAGTAGAGGGTTGAGAAATAAAAATAGCTAATTTTAATCTTGGCCGTCAAGGTTTTTAACACGGGATTGTATTTAGAGTTATTATTTATTGCGCAATGACTSSGCTTACAAAAGCACCTTTCACTCCATTGAGGACCTACTCTCTCTCTCTCTCTGGCAGGTGATAGGATATTCTGATCCTCAAACTAGGCTCTGTATGCTCTGCGCGTGTGATAAATAAGATGCATGACGACTAAGGAAAATACACACTCAAATGTAATTCTACTAAATTATGCAAATGAACCTATAGATTGATAGCATGACCGGTCAGATGTATTTTCGACAGCTAGGTTAACCGTTAACATCCGTAGTTTGTGTGTCTGGATCTGGGGGGGCTTTGGGAAAGTCAGAAGACACATTTCTGGTCTTACTAATGGGCAATAAAATTGTATTTTATTATTTTCTATTCTGTTCTAATTACTTTTATATCTCAACATTCTTCGTTACGCATGTTTTTCAGATACTTATCACCTGGAGCCTGGCTAGAAACATGTCAGGGGAATATTGCCTAATTTCCTGTGTCCTTCTGCTCATGGTCAACTTGTCTGTGGGTGAGTTCATGCAGTGGTCATCCTCTGCAGCTGGAAACCCTTACAACTGATTTTCCAAGTGCAATTCATTTCCCGGAGACAGGTTAAGCCTAGGCTTGGACTGAAAAGCTATTTCAATGGAGATTTTCCACTGTCCAGATTTATCAGTGCTTTTGGGGGACTATTTGACTGACTTACTGACTGTATTCTAATGCTTCCATTCAGGGGTACAGAATGGGGACATGAGGCTGGTGGGGGGTGAGCTGGCCGCGGAGGGCCGTGTGGAGATCTACTATAATGGACAGTGGGGGACCGTGTGTGATGACAACTGGGACATTACTGAGGCACAGGTGGTGTGTCGCCATCTCAACTACCCTGGTGCTCTCACTGCTGTGGTGGGTGGGATATACGGACAAGGTAGGTTAGATCTGTATGACCTCACCATTCAGAACCATATACACTTGAGTGTACAAAACATTTGAACACCTTCCTAATACTGAGTTGCACCTCTTTTTGCCCTCAGAACAGCCTCAATTCGTCGGGGCGTGGACTCTACTAGGTGTCGAAAGCGTTCCACAGGGATGCTGGCCCATGTTGACTCCAATGCTTCCCGCAGTTGTGTCAAGTTGGCTGGATGTCCTTTGAGTGGTGGACCACTGTTGATACACACGTGAACTGTTGACTGTGAAAAACCCAGCAGCGTTGCAGTTCTTGACACACTCAAACCGGTGTGCCAGGCACCTACTACAATACCCCTACCATATCTTCTGTCTTTCCCTTTCACCTTCTGAATGGCACACATACACAGTCCATGTCTTAATTGTCTCAAGGCTTAAAAATCCTTCTTCATCCTGTCTTCACCCCTTCATCTACATTGATTGAAGTGATATCAATAAGGGATCATAGCGTTCACCTGGACTCACCTGGTCAGTCTATGTCATGGAAAGAGCACGTGTTCCTAATGTTTTGTACATTCAGTGTATAGCATACAATGGAGGTCTGCACTGTTTGTTTGCACAGACCCGTGACACGTTTGTATTCCGGCCTTAGGATCTGGTCCTATCTGGATGGATGATCTAAACTGTGAGGGGACAGAGAAAGACTTGTCCCACTGTCTCTTCAAAGGCTGGGGGGTTACTGACTGTCAACATGCTGAGGATGCTGGTGTGGTCTGTGAAAGAGGTACATGTGTATTTGATTATTTGTTACATTAAATACTTATTTTAGTATGTTCAAGTATTGTGGCTGGAATCAACTTCTATTGTAAGTATTGGAAATTATTTTCAAATAGTTTCCTATAAATAGCCTATTATTTTAAGGTATTTTCTAATAGTTATTTCCAAATACATGATTTCAAATACCAAACTGATCAAATGTATGGGGGTATTTGAGTCGGAATATATGAGTATTTTCAAATTCATACCAATACTTTCCAAGTGTATTTCCAAATGCATTCCAATATTCAACTCCTTGTCTTTGAAAGTTATTGAAATACCCTAAATAATATTTGAACCCAGGTCTACAGTGACCACAGTGACTGATCCACAAAGCCCTAGAAACCAGACACAGTGTCATTGAAAGGCACAAAGACATAATTGAAGTTATTGGCCCATGGCTCACTTTGCGATTCTAATCTAAATGTAAATGTAAATGTAATAGAGACGTTACAACTGTTACATGTTCAAAGAGGTTTACAATGAATGGCTATTGGATTTGAAGAAAATATGATACATTTCTGATATTTTGTTGATAAACTGTTTGTGCTATTTAGCATATGATGTGCTTAATCAATGTGTTCTGTTTGATCAGAATCTTCTCGGAATAACAGTCGCGTCTACGCCCTGGACCACAACACAGGCTTCAGTAACCACATGGGGGCGCTGTTTGACAGTGGACGCGACTGTGACTTTGACATCATGGTGCGGGTTGCAAACAGCATTGTGGAAACCATCTGTGTTCACAAGCTGATTGTCACTCTGGACCCAAATGCCTCCATCTTAAACACCACACAAGAGGAGAACCTCAGTAACCTCAACCTAGACGTCAGCCTCAACTGCCGGCCACATGTCACCGACTTCCTGAGGTAAGGTGGCACTAACCTGCTAACAAACTTTAATCTAGTTACTGTTACATCAACAATATTGTTCTGCAAAGCAAAGCTTTGCTGTGGCAGAGAATCCATGTATTTTTGTAATCTTTTTATCTTCCGCAGGTATCTGTACACGCGGCAAATTAACGTGACCATGTCCTCTGCCCAGTGCATCCACAAGATGGCGTCCAACTGGGGTCTGAAGCAGCTTCAGGAGGCGGCAGGGAGGCTCTTCACCTGGCTGCTCCCCGATGATGCCTCCTTCCAGACTCAGACCTCTCTGTACGAGTACTCAGTCTACACAGGCGACCCAGTTCTGCAGGAAACCTGTCTGCGCTACCTTGCCTGGAACTGTGAGTCACTGATCCGTTCCCCAGCCTGGACTGGTCTTGCCCTGGGCACAGTAAAGACCCTTCTAGCCCGTTCAGACGTGGTAGTGCCAGATGAGGCCTTCCTCCTAAAGGGTTTGGAGGACTGGGTGTTGGAACAGGGTAACTCGTCCACCCACGAAGACCAGGTCGCCATTTTGGACCACATCCGTTTTCCCATGATCGCTGCTGAAGATTTGTTCAACCTCAATGCCAAGTCTGAACTGTACATGGACCAACAAGAGCGTTATAATGCCGGCATGTTGCAGGGCTTTCAGTTCAATGCACTACCCTTGCAGACGCTAGCTAGGGGCCTCCTCCTTAAAAAGGTGGAATACACACCCAGGATCTACACTGGCAAGCCATGGAGCTTCACTTTCAGCTCAAAGGATGTCAACACGTTCCGATACATCGGACAGTATTCCCACTCAGGCCAGAACCTCAACAGCCTCAGTGCCAACTTTGACAGCCCTGTGCACAACAGTGCCTTTTTTTCCCTGTTCAAAAAGCTAAACTGGAACACCAGGGTCTTTATCCACAACCATGAATGCTCAAACAGCGGTATCCGTTGTCCGTCGCTGCCGATGGTCTCGCTAACTGCCCAGAATAACAGGGAGTTGCCCCAAGAGTATCAGGACGGCATCCGCTACCTCAACAAGGTTGTCCTGATGTGTGAAGGGGAGTTTGTATTCCATGTCCAGGATTTTGCCACAATTGTCAATGGCGGCAATCAGGCCCAGATCCCAGCAAACATCACTGCGGGCCAGGCCTATCCGTGCCACTCAGACCAGTTCACCTACCGTGTGGTGGTTCAGCCTGTGTACACCACTGAGATCAAGGAGAATTAGCAGGAAGTAGAGGGACATGAATATGAGGAGATAAAGTGAACGAAGATCACTTGGTAGTTAGTAGTTTTTACAGTGTTCTACCTGTACACCAAGTCAGAAGCGTAGGATAAATAAAGGGGACATTTAAGTAGACAATTATTACAAGTATTACAAATTTTGATTATGACATTTCTCTAAWACAGGTTATAGGCTACATGTGCAGCACCAAGTCAGAACAGTAGGTGAAATTAAGAGGGGTAAATAGACCAAATTATCAACCAATCAAATGAATTTATAAAGCCCTTTTTACATCAGCTGATGTCACAAAGTGCTATACAGAAACCCAGCATAAATCCCAAACAGCAAGCAATGTAGAAGCATGGGTTTTTGCAGTTCCGAGTTAACAGTTGTTTTGAGCGCGGCATAAATCATGCTTCATTGACAGCATGGCCAATGTTGAATGTTTATCATTTTAAACCTGGAAAAGAGCCCCTTAATCCCAGATTTGGGACCACAAAGCCACTGTCACTGATTCCTTCCTTCCAAACCACTCATTGTTGAATTTGCGATTTCAAACTTGTTGTGTAATGTTTATGTCCAATGGCCGATGTGTTTCATCTATAATTTCTCTTCATTATTTCTCTTCATTATTTCTCTTCATATGACAAGGATTAAAAAGGATTTGACAGTAGATCGTCGACTTGATTCATGATGATGACTGCTAGCTAAGATTTTGAAAGCAGTCCATTCAAAGCTACTGTACATATAACATGAATTGATGTAATTTTATGGGTGGCCAATGACATTGATCCTTCTTGTATGGGCACTTCTAATGTAACGTAGTGTCCCCATGAGTGACAGAACACTGAGCCAATCATGGCGCAACGTTCCGTATTTTCTGCTGGCTTGCCCCACCACCACAGAAAGCACTGAGCTAGGCTAAAACACCTGCTTTTTGGAGCTGCCTTACTCAAGAAAGCAACAAAGAGATCATGTTTGTATGCAGCTTTATTAACTCAATTATATATATATTTTTTTTTTTTACATTGTTTGCAAACTGATACGTGACATATATTAATGCCAAAATAACATGCAAAACAGACAAGACCCCCNCCCCCCCCCCCCCAAACAAAAAATGTGGGGCTTAAAACAGGGTCACCACTGATCGCTCTAATGTCTGTTTAATGTTACTTTGAAAAATGTGGGTCATGATCATATGTTCCCGACAAATAACTCTATGCATGGTTGTTTTTAATAAAAGTTTTAGTGAAGTTAATGTCTCTTTGTTCTCTATGATTAAACAGAACCATCTCACTGGGCACAGACATCAATTCAATGTCTATTCCATGTTGGTTCAAAAGTCATTTAATTTAAAAGACTTGGATACTTCGTTGATTTAATCAGTGTGTTGCAAAACAATTGGTTCTTAGCTTAAGCCAATATTACACAGATTAGCTAACGGTTGTAGAAATCAGGAATGCAGACAGGCTCTATAGACCTCTATATCTATGTGAGTGACTGTGTCCAACCCACCACCACCTGTTACGTTGGGCACCTACAGACCAAAAAGGATGTTATTGTCACAGTCTCCCTAGGCGTACGTCATTGCCTACAATAATGTATATACACAGATGAAAGGGGTTAGTTATAATATTTGGTACATCACTGGTTGCCTCCCACAATGTTAACAATGTTCCAGGACATTCTGGTCTCATAGACTAGACGTAACATAGTAAATGTAACTGACACACAAATTAGTATGATGTGTTTGGTATGGTTACATAAGACCGATGGTTACTTAACTCTTGTGTAGTCTTAACATTGTCAACATGCCTCGTCTACTGCTGTCTCGGCTAGTTCTTATTGTTTTATTTCACTGTAGAGCCCTCAGTCCCGCTTATCTTGCCTTCGATAGCTCTTTTGTCCCACCCCCCACACATGGAGAGACCTCAACTGGCTTAACTGGTGCCCCCAGAGACGAAACAATGGAAGCTTGTTCATTGATACTGTATATAAGGATGAGATGGTCTTACCTCCGCCCTGACAACGCTAATTAGGTCGGAGCAATGGCAGAAGGACTGTTTGATTCTGTTGGCACGAGTGCAGATGGAGACAATGTGTGTAATACTGTAACACCTAATAATGGAGCTAAAAGGGCTAAAGTTGTAAATCAAGATAATCCTCGGTGTGATAATGCCTCATTCCCTGTTGGAGTGTGATTCATGAGCAATAATGTTTTTGGGGAAACTTGTTTGCGGTCACAAAGATGGTGAAGGACCCATTGGGAGAAGTGGAGTCAGAGTGGCCAGGAGTAGTATGATGTTGATTTCATCCCACTGGGCACAGATGTCAATTCAACATCTATTCCACGTTGGTTCAACGTAATTTCAATGAAACAATGTTGTTTCAACCAGTGTGTGCCCAGTGGGATGTGTGTCAAAAGAACAAAAGGAGAACGCACTGTGGCTCTACAGAACATATCATATCATACGAAATGGATGATGGACATTCACAAWTTAATTACATACCATATGAAATGTAACATACAGTATATTCGGAAAGTATCCAGAACCCTTGACTTTTCCCACATTTTGTTACAGTTTAGCCTTATTATAAAATTGATTAAATAAAACATTTTCCTCATCAATCTACACACAATACCCCATTATGACAAAGCTAAAACAGGTTTTTAGAAATGTTTGCAAAAAACAGACCCTTTGCTATGAGACTCAACATTAAGGTCAGGTGCATTCTGTTTCCATTGATCATCCTTGAGATGTTTCTATAACTTGATTGGAGTCCAACTGTGGTAAATTCAATTGATTGGACATGATTTGGAAAGGCACACACCTGTCTCCCCCGTCTCTCTCTTTTCCTCTCCCCCTGTGTCTCTGTCTCTCTCCCGCTTTCCCCCCGTTTCTCTCTCTCCCCCCCCCTCCCCATCTCTAGGCAGTGCAGGTGCCAGTGTCCCCGGAGCAGGAGTATCAGATGTATCTCCATGACGACGGCTGTACCAAAGCAGAGACGGACCAACTGTTTGACCTGTGCAAGTGCTTTGACCTGCGTTTCATCGTCGTCCACAACCGCTCCTACACACACACTTTAAATACTTATTTTGAATCCACAAATCACATTGCAGTCAGGAAGGATTTAAACATTTAAAAACATTTCAATTTGAATATTGGCATTTTTAAAAGCACATTTTGGAATGTGAAACTTCATGAAATACAATGTCTTTCCATTATAATAGACATCCCGTAAACATTCCAGGAATTTGTGCTTTCAGAAACGTTCAATGGATTACCTGAAGGAACGTTACTACTACATTTGTGCACGCTGAGCAAGGTCCGGGCTGCAACATGGACAGAGCCCAAGATTTACATATTTGTTGCGTGTCACGAGAGTCGCAGGAAACAGCAGTTGGATAGACCATTCAACCGCACGCTTGATCAGGTTAGCAGCACGCACCTAAGCATACGTACAGAGGAGTAGCTGTGAACTGGACCTGCTGTTTTGGACTCTCTCTCTACCGCACCTGCTGTCTCTAACTCTGAATAATCGTCTATGAAAAGCCAACTGACATTTACTCCTGAGGTGCTGACCTGTTGCACCCTCTACAACCACTGATTATTAGTATCTGACCCTGTTGGTCATCTATGAACGTTTGAACATCTTGGCCATGTTCTGTTATAATCTCCACCCGGCACAGCCAGAAGAGGACTGGCCACGCCTCAGAGCCTGGTTCCTCTCTAGGTTTCTTCCTAGGTTCTGGCCTTTCTAGGGAATTTTTCCTAGCCACCGTGCTTCTACAGCTGCATTGCTTGCTGTTTGGGGTTTTAGGCTGGGTTTCTATACAGCACTTTGTGACATCAGCTAAAAAGGGCTTTATAAATACATTTGATTGATAGAACTTCAGAGACAGGGGTGCCTAAGGAAATGCTCAAGTCTGACATATGTTTTCACTCCCTGGCTGGACCATCGACACCACCTCCACTTAATCTACTCCTTTAATGAACTGCATCATCATCCAGCTGTGGAGGACCATATTCCATGAACTGCCATCTGGCTGGCAGATTTTTTTTTTTAAWTTTTTTTTTTTWGGTTCTGTATGAAAAGCACTATTCAAAATAAATGTATTATTATTAAGACAATTCCCCTGTTAGTGTTTTGAAGGTGCAGCTTATTTCACCTCCTGTTCTCATGGATGTGCCTTTTTGAGCTTCCTGTCTTGATTCCCCAGTTTGGATCCAACATTTTATACTGTGTTATAGTCCAGGGTCGTATTCATTAGGGCAAAACTTTTTTGCAACGGAAAACCAAAATAAGCTTTCTTAGTGGACAAGTTCAGATAGTACCTCCCTGTTTCAGTTCATTGTTAATTTTTTGTCCTGATGAACATGACCCAGCACTCACGTTGCACTTCCCCATTTTGCCCTGCAGGTGGAAGAAGAGGAGTATCTGATGCAGGAGCTGCGGAAGATTGAGAGCAGGAAAAAGGAGCGTGAGAAGAAGGCCCAGGTCCTGCAGAAGCTCATCACGGCCGCCGACACCAGCACAGAGATGATACGTGCATAGCGCAAGGCCAGCAAGAAGAAGCTCCCACTGAAACGAGAGACCGAGAAACCGGTAAATCAACCATCACCCCCCCCCCCCCATGCTTTTGTAGAGATCTGAGAGTATCTGATAGTTGTGAGAAATGTGGTGAAGGGCTCCACCTTGCCCTCCAATAGGCCATGTGCAATTCTCAACTCCTATTTGTTGTTGTGTGTGGTTACGATTTCAAGTGTGTTTTGCATTTAAAAGGACCCTGATGCCACCCTGCTTTTTAAAGAAAAGTTGCTAAATCTGTCTTGCTCACCTCTCTACTGTCTCCGTCTGTCCACAACAGGCTGTTCCTGAAATGGCAGGCATCAAATTCCCTGACTTCAAATCAGCTGGAGTCAGAGGGTAAGCATGGCCATTCAATGAAACGATCAGTTGCATATGATTTGTATATAGGAACTGCATATGGGTTTTGCTTAGCTTGTTCCCCTCCAAAATATCATCCTAGGACCTCAACTTTACAAAAGGCCAATATAAAGCACTCGATGGTTTTGGAAAACTCTCCACCAACGTTCCATTTTATAAGGGTCCAAAAGATCCATTTATTTGACTTTAAGTCACCGGTCTAGCGTGCGTGGTCTCATAGCTTGTGATGTATGCTGAGAGTGGCTGGAGCATGTTAGACCTGGCTCTTAAGTCCCAAATGGTACCCTATTTCCTATGTAGTGCACTACTTTTGACCAGGGCCCATGGGATTCTGGTCAAAAGTGGTGCACTTTATAGGGAACAGGGTGCCATTTGGGAGGTGGGACACAGTCCTAGCTCTCATTAGCAAAAACCATGATTTATGCCGTTAGTGGCGCACTAATATCTGTAAGACGTAGCAGCAGAGGGAGCTTATTCATCTGAAAGACTGATGGGGAGCCGTTACTCTCTATGCAAAATGCATTAGGGCTAAAGGAGTGGAGATCTCCTCGGATAATCTGTCAGATAGACTCGGCCGGATAAATACATTTTGATCGGCCCCGCTGAAGTGCATTTCATACGAATAAACCGCCAGAGGTGAGGACGTTTATCCCCATATTCCTGACACCCCCGACTTATTGTGCGTGTGTGTTACAGATGAAACTGCCGAGCTCGGTAGGCCAGAAGAAGATCAAGGCCATTGAGAAGTTTGTGACGGAGCGGGAAGTGGGTGAGTGCACAGTTAGCCATACCACCTACCACCACCATATCCTAGGACTAAATGATACGGAAAGCAAACCAAGGCACTATCTCACACAAGCTATAGAAATAACATCTACCACACCAATCTGAATAGAGAAAACAGACCTCAGAAAGTATTGACAAAAAAATTGGCTAAACCTGTAAGAGAGACCATCCCAAAAATACCAACGCACTCTTACCAGGTAGTGGCGTTACAACGCCTTTTGAGTTTGCATATCCATGTAGGAATCGTAAAACAAGGCAAACAATTTGGTTACTGACAATGCATTGCGGTTTCACACAACCTAAATCAGGGCCTCAAAGTGATACGCGGAATACTTCCTGTTTCTAACTCCATCTTTCCCTACTCTGTTCTCTCTGTGTAGACCTGAACCCCACGCCCACAGAGGAGATAGTCCAGATGTTCAACGAGCTGCTCATTGGCACGGTGCTGGTCTAGGAGCTGAAGCAGGCTCATGGTAACTGTGAGTACGAACAACAGATGCTCCGCCACTTCTACAAGGCCCTGCTGCTGAAGGCTGGAGGAGGGGCGGGCCCTGTCAGGCCCCCAYGGGGAGGAGGACTGGGTGGTCTGTAGGTGCACGGCCCCGATGACATCAATGGGGAGGCCAAGGAGCAGATCATCGATGTGGTGGGAGCCCCACTCACCCCCAACTCAAGTCTTTTAACCCACCCCACACACACAAACTTTGGTTGTTTTCATTAGGCACCATATGGAATACAACTGATATAAACGAGGGACTACCGGAGCTTGTCCTATAAGGAATGCCTGTTTTCGTTGTCCGTCGCTATACGTTTTGATATAGTGTACCCTAATGAATACAGCCCGGCTGTCTAACAGGAGTTGGCTGAATAGAACTTGTCAAAGAGAATACATTTAGGCAGTGTTCCAATGGGCACTGTCATAGTTGCATGTGAAATTATGCAGATATGTTCTGGACCAATGGCTGACAGTGTTTGGTGCATTCTTTGTCATTCCAGCATAAACGCAGAGAGTCCACCTCCAGTTCCTCGTCCATCAAGTAGGTGAAGAAGCTTTGACGTGGAAAATGAGCCCTGGGGTTTTATGTGACTGAGGAGGAAAGGAGAGAGGATGAGGTCACATCCCACCCTGGCCTCAGTGGAGCGGCCTGTAGAGCTGAGGGCTGGAGGAAGGGGGAGGGTTTGTCATCCATCACATCACCCCCCGACAAATAACAAATAACCAAGCCCCCTGCCCCCCACCCCCTAAATGTGACTGATGCTCCTGTACAATAACCCCCCCACCCACCGCCACCCCAGGCCCAACATCCACTCTCCCCTTTACAGCAATATCATGACAAATACAACGACTGGCATTCCTTTTCATTACTCCTCCTCTCCCTCCTTTGTGCTGGCTGAGATGAGGCCAGATAAACTGTAAATAGCCAGACCGAGCTAATAGAGCCATGGTGGAGAGATGAGCCTACTGTCTGTTTGAGATTGGGCCAGCAGGGCCTGGTTTTCCAAAAGCATCTTAAGGCTAAATTCTAACAATTTAATTTAGCCTTAATATGCTTTTGGGAAACCAGGCCCATACATAAAGGCATTCTCTGACCACAGTTTCATCGTGCTGTTTTGTTTCCTGGGTTATGTCGTTTTGTGTTCCCTCTTAGTGGAGGCACCCCCTGTCATTGCATTAAAAGCAACAGCCACGGTAAGTGCCATTTCAGATAAGTCAAAAGGTTTTTGCTTATCTTGGCTTGTGGGAGAGTTTGATCAAGCTAAGCTGTCCTCACTGAATCAGAAAAGAGTTGAAAGCAACCTACAAGATTGACCAAATCAATAAACCGATTTTTTTTTCAAATGGTCTTGTGTGTTCTAATATCTCATTTGTAGCATAGTTCTCGTATTGAAGTCATGCTAGAATGTAGTATAATCGGTCTGTAATCAGCACATAAAACATCTAAAGGCACGAGCTTGAAGCTAACACCGGAAGATCCGGCATGGGGTGGAACGAGATTGAGAAAACAGCGCAGAATAGAGTGTTTACCGAGAGGAGTTGAAAAGCTGCTTTTCAATGTCTTTCCAGCAACGACAAAAAAAAGAAGCTATTCTCAACGTGTTGTGCTCATAGACCCGTCGCTTTGCCAGGGAGCATCCCTAAGTACTAATCGGTCTACATTTAAATTATGCTCTGCAGCAGTGATGTAAGACTTATTCCGAAACAATTAATGTTGAAAATAAATGTGATGTAAAGCTGTAAGATCATGACATGTTGGCCTTGCCTGCCATTCCAGTTAAATTACAAATGAGTTCATTAATATGTTAATTAGGCCATGTTAATTTTTTGTTTACGCTGGCCACTGGAACAGCATTAGATTTCTCATCATATTGCTAATTGCATGTCAATGATGCTATTGAGCTCATTTAGGCATGAATTTGTATGCAAARGTCACGTAAAAGGGGTTGGCTGGTAAAGTATGCACGTTTCTTTAAATGAGAATTATCGATAGTTTAAAATATATATATATTTGGGGAAGATTTG
This sequence comes from Salvelinus sp. IW2-2015, assembly GCF_002910315.2. Lineage (NCBI taxonomy): Eukaryota > Metazoa > Chordata > Actinopteri > Salmoniformes > Salmonidae > Salvelinus > Salvelinus sp. IW2-2015. Next base: position 5,639,556 of record NC_036856.1, on the reverse strand, counting down.
AATGATATCACACAGGGATAACTGCATAGCTAGACATATTAGAAAACTCCGTTGCAAAAGCTGAGAACGATAACGTTAATAAGGTTGCGCATTGAAATGGAGGCAACGCCACTATTCCATGCGCTCCTTTATGACGTTTCATTCCAGAATCTGTAGGTTGATAAACTCCAACAAATAAATTCGATAGGCTATCACTTGGATGACATTTCAAACAAGATCTTTCATCGCAGACTTCCATTCAGCGCAAACTAAGATTTATCCAAACTTCTCAACAAAGGAATTCAAAAATGGGCAAAGTGAGTAGGCAAATGTACTTGCTCGTTTTTCAGTTGTTGACAGGTTTACTGTTTTGAGGTAACCCTAATAAATATTTTTTTATAAACAATTCGACAGGTTTGGCCTGTAGGCCTATGAAAGACATCCTTACTAGTGTAGAACAAATTCCCAGAGCCTTTCAAATCATGATGTCCATGTATTTAGAAATTCCAATTGTTAACTCATAACACACTTTTCAGGTTTGGGAGTCCAACCTGTGTGTCCACCCCACAAATCCCTCAGCAATCAGGATGATCCTGAGAAGGGTTGGTTTTCCAGGCTCATCTCAGAAGGCTGTGTGGAGTCCTGTGTTGCCCCAGAGTGCTGTACACCACGTGGAGGCCAGTGCCAATGCCAGCCATGACCTTTCCTGCCCCTTGACAGTGGAGCTGTTGAAGGCAAGAAATCTTTACATTCCTTGGTTGAAGGATAGTCCTACTGTCAATCAGGAAGTGAGCCAGCTCAAGAGGCCTAAACTGTCATGCCCCAAGTTGACCCAGCTGTCCCAGGGTGCTGTGCAGCATGTGGAGGCCGGTGCCAAAGCCAGTCAGGTATTCTCGTACCTTTCTTGGAAGAAGAGGAGGCTGAACGATTTTATTGCGGAACAGAAGAAGGTGAGCCAGCTCAAGAGGCCTAAACTGGTCCCCAGCATCAGGGTCCCCAAGGACCCCAGCCCACTACGACAGAAGCAGCAGCGACAGAGGAAGAGGCCAGCCGATAAGGTGTATGGCAGCAGGGGGTGCACGAGAGCAGCCAAGAAGGACATCTCTGGAGATCTGGCCCAGCTCAAGCCTGGTCAGTCCACAGGAGACGCCCGGAACAATACAGACACTGGGTAAATATCTTTACAGCTAATACTGTATTATGGAATTTGTATGATTTTGTTAATTTAATGACCCAATAGAATTCAATAGCTCTGATTTCCCTTGAAGTCTAGAAACAAGGTAGGTTCCATACTGTACAATGATAGAAGAGTTGGCTACAACACATACCAGTACAGTATGGAACCAGGCCAGGAACAAGGTGTTATGTGAGGCTGTGTGTGTATCCTATAGAGCTGAAGAACCTCGTCGTCTGGAGGTTACGAAGAACCTGACAGGCCTGTGGGGCAGCACTGGGCGAGGCCAGCCTCAGCCGACTCCACGAGCCAACCGTCTCAGCCCCTCCCTGGCCCAGTACTTAGCCGCCACTGTCACACCGAGGACCTTTGACCTCCAGTTAATGGGCATGACCTCTGACCTAATGGACTTCTTGGACATGCCCGAGGAGAGACTGTCTATAGAGCTTTGGGACCTCGGGGAGGGCACAGGGGACCAGCGCTACAAAGCCAACTGGCAATTCTCCGGGGAGCACGGCAATGTGCTGATGGAGGGAATCTGGCTCCAGAAAGACGACAACTGGTGATTTGGAGACCTCAGCTCGCCCAAACGCTTCCTCAGTAGGAAAGAGGCGGGAGCTTATCTGTTGATATTCACTCATTCATATGCACACATCAGTAAAGGCTTTGAGGAAAATAGAAATTGCAGTTGGAAGTTCAGTTTACTTTCTGAATTTAAAAGGAATTGACCCCAACCCCGGAACATATTCACACATAGGCTCACACAAAAAAAGGATGGCTCTTGAGGATTGCAGTATCTTATCTTTTTTATATACAGTTCATATTTTCATTAGCATGAATACAGTCATTCTTGTGTTTTTATTRACCTTGAAAATCCTGCCATGACAACCAGAGAAGTGTAGCATTGTAGGGTTGCTGTGTCTGTGCATTTGACTAGTCTAAAACGTCATGAACTGATGGTGTCACAGGTGGGATGTGAACCCTGGTCGACTGCGTGAGAAACCACCATCTTAACAATTAGGCCAATAGATAATTCCTCCATTACACTGGCATAAGGGCCACTTATAGCAATGAATCTCTACCAGGTATAGTAGGACAAAATATTGAATAACTGATATGTCATATTACTTCCCCGAAAGGAATATAGATGTGTTGATCCGCAGGATGGGATATATGAGGATGATATGTCCATCCAAGCATCCAGACGCATGAAATAAATGAGCTTCTAAAATGCACTTGATTGCGCTGAAATAAATGGATTTACGTTAATGATTCTATATCTTATTCGCTTTTATACAGCGTGTGGTTATCTTTGAGCTTGTGAAAAAGTGAGTTTGTTTCAGTGTCAATTGGCGCTTTTTTCCCCTCATTCATCTAGAGTGTGTTATTTAAATGACTGATTTGAGATGGGGTTTTGGTTCATTCAGATGGGATTTACGGTGCCTTCAGAAGGTGTTCACACCCCTTGACTTTTTCCACATTTTGTTGTGTTACAGCCTGAATTTTAAATGGATTCAATTGAGATTTGTTTTGTCACTGGCCTACACACAATACCCCATAATATCAAAAGTGGAATTTCGTTTTTAGAAATGTTTGCAAATGAATTAAAATTGAAAAGTTGAAATGTCTTGAGTCAATAAGTATTCAACCCCTTTGTAATGGCAAGCCTAAATAAGTTCAGGAATAAAAATGTGCTTAACAAGTCACATACGTTCCATGTGTGCAATAATAGTGTTTAACATGATTTTTGAATGACTACCTTATCTCTGTACCCCACACATACAATTATCTGTATGGTCCCTTAGTCGAGCAGTGAATTTCAAACACAGATTCAACCACAAAGACCAGGGAGGTTTTCCAATGCCTGACAAAGAAGGGCAACTATTGGTAGATGGGTAAAAATACAGGCATCCTTCCTAACTCAGTTGCCGGAGAGGAAGGAAACCGCTCAGGGATTTCACCATGAGGCCAATGGTGACTTTAAAACAGTTACAGAGTTTAATGGCCGTGATAGGAGAAAACTGAGGATGGATCAACAACATTGTAGTTACTCCACAAGACTAACATTAATGACAGATTGAAAAGAAGGAAGCCTGTACAGAATAAAAATGTACCAAAACATGCATCCTGTTTGCAAAAGGCACTAAAGCCTTCCTCTCCGCATTTATAAAATTGTTTATTCCAGTTACTAATAAGCATGCACTCCTTAAGAAAAGTACTTTAAAAACTGTTAAATCCCCATGGATTGATAAGGAATTAAAAAATGGTATTAAAAACTTGTATGGTTGAGAGGGACCAGGCATAAGGAATGGCAAATTAGTCTGGCTGCACAGCTGTCACCTGTGCTCCCTCTCTGGCCTCTAGGTCACCAGGCTGCTCGTTATGGCGCACACCTGTCACCATCGTTACGCGCACCTGCAAGTCATCAGACTCACCTGGACTCCATCACTTCCCTGATTACCTTCCCTATATGTCACTCCCTTTGGTTTCTTCCCCAGGTGTTATTGTTTCTGTGTCATGTCTGTGTGTTGTTTGTGGTTCTTAGTTTGTATTATGTTGAGTTTATTTATTAAAACAACTCACTCCCTGAACTTGCTTCCCAACTCTCCCCGCACATTTTTACAGAATAACGCCTCACCTCCTCACCTAAGGGAAGCATCCTGACTGGCTGAGTTGTTTTTTTTCTTCGGTGGGAATGACATCGGGTCCGGGAGCCGCTACAGACTCTCATGCCTCAGACAGATCGCCAGGCTCCCTTGCCTCAGCCGACTCGTCGGGCTTTCATGCCTTCGCCGGATCACTAGGCTCCCCTGCTTCCACCGGTTCATCAGGCTCTCATGCCTCAGCTGGTTCGCCAGGCTCCTCTGCCTCAGCCGGTCTGTCAGGTTGCCGTGCATCAGCAGGGGTGACCGGTCCGCTCCTGATCCCCAGGACATCCCTTTGGTTGGCGTCCTGCGGCTGGAGCCGAACGCGCCGGGGAGGGGGTACCGTCACGTATGCTCTCTCTCTAGGTCACCGTGCTTCCGCGTCTCAGCCGGACTGACAGGTTTCCCACGCCTCAGCAGAGGTGACTGGTACACTCCTGATCGTCATTTTGGTCAGCGTCCTGCGGCTAGAGCCTCGCGTCGGAGGGGGTACTGTCATTTGTGCTCCCTCTAGGTCACCAGGCTGCTCGTTATGGCGCACACCTGTCACCATCGTTACGTGCACCTACACGTCACTAGACTCACCTGGACTCATCCCTTCTCTGATTACCTTCCCTATAGATGTCACTCCCTTTGGTTCCTTCTCCAAGCGTTATTGTTTCTGTTCCTGTGTCATGTCTGTCCGTGCTTCTTATTTTGGATTATGTTGTGTTTATTAAAACACTCACTCCCTGAATTTGCTTCCCGACTCTCAGCGCACATCGTTACAACAGCTGATCGGCAAATGTACTGTAAATTGAGAAATCATGTGACTAAAATAAGAAATTGTATTATGAAACAAATTACACAAAGAATGATAGTAAAAAGCTTTGGAGCACCTTAAATGAAATTTTGGATAAAAGGGTGAACTCAGCTCCATCATTCATTGAATCAGATGGTTCGTTCATTACAAAACCCACTGATATTGCCAACTACTAAACACATTTTTTTCATTGGCAAGATTAGCAAGTTTAGGCATGACATGCGAACAACAAATTCTGAACCTACACATCCATGAATAACTTAAAATATTATGAAAGACAAACGTAATTTTGAATGCTGTAAAGTGAGTGTAAAAGAGTTTTTTTTTAAAGTGTTGTCTATCAACAATGACAAGCTGAGTCTGACAACTTGGATGGAAAATGACTGAGGATGATAGCGAACTGTATTGTCACTCCTATTTGCCGTCTATTCAATCTAAGCCTACAGGAAAGTGTGTGCCCTCAGGCCTGGAGGTAAGCAAAAGTCATTCCGCTATCCAGGAATAGCAAAGCACCCTTTACTGGTTCTAACAGCCGACCAATCATCCTGCTACCAACCCTTTGTAAACTTTTTGAAAAAATTGTGTTTGACCAGATACCATGCTATTTCCCAGTAAACAAAGAATCAACTTTCAGCACGCTTATAGGAAAGTGCATTCTACACGTAGGGCACTTATGATTGGCTGAAATAAATTGACAAGATAGTTGGAGCTGTTTTGTTAGACTTCACTGCAGCTTTTGACGTTATCGATCATAATCGGCTGCTGCAAAAACGTACGTTTTATGGCTTTACATCCCCTGCTATAGCGTGGATCGAAAGTTATCTAACAGAACACAGATGGTGTTTTTTAATGGAAGCCTCTCCAACATAATCCAGGTAGAGTCAGGCATTCCCCAGGGCAACTGTCTAGGCCTCTTACTTAATTTTTAAAATTATTTTACTAATGACCTGCCACTGCCACTGAATAAAGCCTGTGTGTCTATGTATGCTGATGACTCAACACTATACACGTCAGCCCTCCACAGCAAGTGAAATCACTGCAACACTTAAGAGCTGCWGTCKGTTTTAGATTTGGTGGKAAGTAATAAACTAGTCCTAAATATTTCCAAAACTAAAAGCATTYSATTTGGGACAAATCATTCACTTAACCCTATATCTCAACTAAATCTTGTAATTAATCATGTGGAAATTGYGCAGTTGGAGGATACTAAKCTGTTTGGTGTAACCCTGGATTGTAAACTGTCATGGTCAAAACATTGATGCAACGGTAGCTAAGATGAGGAGAGTTCTCTCCGTAATAAAGCGTTGCTCTGCTTTCTTGACATTGCCATCAACAAAACAAGTCCTACAGGCCCTAGTTTTGTCACACCTGGACTACTGCCCAGTTATATGATCAAGTGCCACAAAGAGGGACATAGGCAAATTACAGTTTGCCCAGAATAGAGTAGCACGGCTGGGCTTAAATGTTCACGGAGAAAACAACAAGATGCATGTTAATCTGTCCTGGSTCACAGTGGTGGAGAGATTGACTGCATCACTACTTGTCTTTGTGTGAGGTATTGACATGTTGAAAGCACAGAGCTGTCTGTTCAAACGACTAGCACACAGCTCAGACACCCATGCATACCCCACAAGACATGCCACTAGGGGTCTCTTCACWGTCCCCAAGTCCAGAACAGACTGGAAAAAGTACAGTACTACACAGGGCCATGACTACAGGGAATTCTATTGCACATCAAGTAACTCATGCAAGCAGTCGAATCAGATTTTTTTTAAACAACACCTTATGGAACAATGCGGACTGTGAGGAGACCCAAACACAGACACACACACACACACACACACGCCAGAGCATGCACTCTACACATGTGTATGTATGGTGCTATTATAAATGTTGTATTTTAGATATGTAGTGGTGTAATAATGTTATATGTACTGTTTTATTGAATTTTCGTTTTTTTGTCCATCATTTGTTTGGACCCCAGGAAGAGTAGTTGCTGCCTTGGCAGGAACTAATGGGGATCCTTGATAAATACAAATACAAAGTAAAACTGCAAAAAAATGTGGCAAAGAAAGGAACTTTATGTCCTGAATACAAAGCGTTATGTTTGGGGCAAATCCAACACAACCCATCACTGAGTACCACWCTTCATATTTTCAAGCATGGTGGTGGCTGCATCATGTTATGGYTATGCTTGTCATTGGCAAGGACTAGGGAGTCTTTTTAGGATCAAAATAAACGGAAAAGAGCCAAGTCCAGGCAAAATCCTAGAGGAAAACCTGGTTCAATCTACTTTCCAACAGACACTGGGAGACAAATTCACCTTTCAGCAGGATAATAACCTGAAACACAAGGAGTTGTTTACCAAGACGATACTGAATGTTCCTGATTGGCCTAGTTACAGTTTTGACTTAAATCGGCTTGAAAATCTATGGCAAGATTTTGAATTGAGGCTGTAACACATAAAAATGTGGAATAAGTCAACGGGTATGAATACTTTCTGAAGGCACTGTAAATACCATCTGAATGGTTTATTTCTAACTGTGCGTGCGTGTGTTTGTAATCATGCCATATGCTTTTAATTTGGAGGAATCTGCTGGAGTTGGACAGGCGAGAGCATATCTGAGGGACTCACAAGCTGTTTTCAGTGGAAGGAGGTGTACATTGCCCCGAGATGCTGATCTGGGGTCAGTTTTGCATCTTCTCCACTAATGGTTACGGTTAGGGAGGGGGTGGGGGTTGTGATCCTTGATCTGTACCTAGGGGAAACTTCATCCCTGAGCGTGGGAGGTGGTGAGAGGCGGGTAAACATGGGTAAATGGATTCCTGGTGTCTATATTTCATGTTGAAAATTGGCTCGTAAATCCACTGGTTTTGATCTATGGAACCCTTCGCCGCTTGAAAAAACCTCCGTAAATGTGTAATTTCTCCCTTGACGGAACACAGACGAGAAGCGATCTTTCTTATTTTCTCTCTCTCTCTCTCTCTCTCTCTCTCTCTCTCTCTCTCTCTCTCTCTCTCTCTCTCTCTCTCTCTCTCTCTCTCTCTCTCTCTCTCTCTCTCTCTCTCTCTTTCCATCCCCCTGTATTCAGTGGAGCGCTAGGCTCATGTTGGATTAATGCTCTCCTTTCCTCTCTCTCCTTTCATGCTCTTTTGATATCTTCTTTTCATCACCGCTCATCCATTTATCAAACCTGCTACTATGAGAGTGACTTTGCTTCTGAGATCTAGAAGGTGTGTGTGCGTGTGTATGCATGTGTGGTGTGTGCGTGCACACGCATGCGAGTGTAGAGTATAAACACAGACATGATATTAATAAAAAATATATATTAATAAAAACAGGTCGAAGATGGGTAGGTGGGATGACTCGCTACTCATGTGTGAATGATAAAGACTCCCAACCAAATCCATCTGGATCAGCTGTAAGCTACACCACACGCTCCTCTGCTCCAGTATGTGTGTGTGCGCGAGCGTGTGTGTGTGTCCACGTGTGTGGCGGTGATGTGAAAAGCATGAGGCAGAACTCTATGGCAGAGTGGTTTATAATCTAACAGCAATGGCTGTTAGGTGATGGGAGGCAGATGGGATCTCTTTATCAACCCGTGGACTACGCCTTTAATCAGGGCCTAAGAGGTGTGAGGGGGGTTTATCATAATTGAACTGTATCCTGGATAATCGTAGCTATATGTCACTGTTGCATGGCTGTGCCGGCTGAACAAGCTATGACTGGGAAGCGAGGAGGCATGATTGAACACAGAGTTAAGAGGAGAGACGTCTGGTAAAAGACATAGACAGAAGAGGGTCACATCCCAAATGGCACCCTATGCTCTTTATATAGTGCACCATTTTTTGACCAAAGGCCTCTGGTAAAAAGTAGTGCATTATAAAGGGAATAGAGTCCCATTTGGGATGCAGACAGGTATTACAGGAAGTGATATAGAAGGGCTGTTCTTGTCTGAAGATGGTGGATTCCTCTGCTGGTTACATTAGGTTTTGTAGGTGGTGTGTTACATTTTCTCGATCTCATTTTTCCCAACACAAAATTCTGTGACCAAGCTCTGTTCCATCCTATTTCCCTTCAATTAACCTGCGAATGGACAAAAGTGTTTATTGACCTCATGTCTCCTACCATGATAAATACCTATACAATGTGGTCATACTGTATACAATATGAAATTAGTGAAATCTTTTATTAAGATGAGCAAAAATGACTGTGGGGGTTCTAAGCTAACATATGGAATAGAAATACCATGTTACACCCTGATCTGTTTCACCTGTCTTGTGCTTGTCACCCACCCCCTCCAGGTGTTGCACATTTTCCCCATCATCCCCTGTGTATTTATACCTCTGTTTTCTGTTTGTCTGTTGCCAGTTCGTCTTGTCTCGTCAAGCCTACCAGGGTGTTTTCCGACTGCTCGCTTTAGTCCCTGTTTTCTAGTTCTTCCGGTTTTGACCATTCTGCCTGCCCTGACCCTGAGCCTGCCTGCCGTTCTGTACCTTTTGACACTGCCCTGGATTAGTGACCTCTGCCTGCCCTTGACCTGTCATTTGCCTGCCTACTGTTTTGAAAATAAACTGTCTGCATCTGGGTCTTATCCTGAGTTCTGATAGTACGAACTTGCCATGACTGCCCCAGCAGACTTCCGTGGAATGTTTGTTAGGTGGCCAGACACGACAGTAACCTCCCAGCCCCTCAGTAACCCCTCTGTCAGCAGTAACCTCTCAGTAACCCCGGCTTCCCGAGAACTCCGCTTAACTCCCCTGAAATGCTTTGCTGGAGAGTCAGGAACCTGTTGGGTGTATCTCTCTCTGTGTTCCCTCATCTTCGAGCTGCAGCCCCATATCTCATAATGCTGATGCCTGGGAGGGCCCTTGCTTGGGCTACGGCGGTGTGGGAACAACAATATGCCATATGCTTCAGTCTGGAGGACTCTCCCGTTGTCCGGGAGAGAGGCTGCCCGGAAGTTACTCCAGCTTTGTCAAGACTCCCGCAGTGTGGCAGACTATGCTGTTGATTTTCGTATGTTGGCTGCCGAGAGTGCCTGGAACCCAGAATCCCTGTTCGACACGTTCCTCCACGGATTATCGGAGGAGGTTAAAGACGAGCTCGCAGCCTGACTCACTCATCGCCCAGACCATCCGGATCGATGGGCGGCTACGGGAACATAGGAGGTAGAGATCTAATTCCTGTCCCACTCGCTCGCCCAAGGATACCACCTCGCCTCTGAGGAAAACCGGAAGTCCCCGGCGTCTACGTTTCAGAGAATCCGAGGTTATCCGAGTTCGCCTGAGAGTCTCCGAGGTCTGCCGACTCGCCTCTTCCGGAGCCGATGCACCTCGGCAGAGCTAACATCAAGAGTTGTCTGTATTGCGGCACTACCGGTCATTACATGTCTACCTGTCCATTAAAAGACATCAGTAGGTACGAGTACTCTGGTAGGCCATAGGGAGAATTTTCATACTCCCCTTACTCGTACCCATCCTCATGCAATCCTGCGGTGGGGCGACCAGTATAAATCTCTCCGGGTACTCATTGACTCTGGGGCCAATTAGAATGTCATGGACACCTGGTGTCAGAGCTGGGCAACCCCACTCAGCCCCTCTCCATTCCCATGGACGTTAGAGCGCTGGATGAGCGCTCTATAGGCAGTCACCCATAATACCACTCCTATCAACCTGCGAGTGTCAGGGAACCAGTGAGACTATGCAGTTCATGCTCATCAGGTCTCCTCAGGTACCCGTGGTATTGAGGTTTTCTTGGCTCCAGCGTCACAATCCCCTCATCGACTGGACCGCTGGTGCTATCATGGGCTGGAACCCATTTTGCCACGCTCAATGCCTGAAGTCGGCGCAGCCTGCTCCGGGACATCTTCTTATGGGCTCGGAATAAGCCCCGGACCGCTCCGCCTTTCCGGCGGAGTACCAGGACCTCTAGGAGGTTTTCAGTAAGACCCGGGCCACTTCGCTTCCTCCGCATCGACCCTATGACTGCCTGATAGACCTTCTCCTGGGCACTACACCACCCCGGGGACAGCTGTATTCACTGTTGGGTATAGAGACCAAGGCTATGGAAACGTACATTGAGGACTCCCTGGCTGCAGGTTGTCTTTCTGCTTTTCCCCGCCAGCATACCGGGGCCTCAGTGACATCACGGTTAAGAACCGCTACCTGCTACCACTCATAGCCTCGACTTTCGAGCCYCTCAGGGTGCCACCATTTTCTCTAAGTTGGACCTGCGGAATGCCTACCATCTGGTGCAGATACTGGAAGATGACGAGTGGAATGCAGCCTTCAACATGGCTAGCGGTCACTACGAATACCTGGTGGTGCCATTCAGTCTGACCATCGCTCCTGCTGTGTTCCAGGCACTGGTTAACAATGTTCTCCGCGACATGTTGAACCGGTTCATGTTCATCTACCTCAACGACATCCTCGTCTTTTCCCTCTCAGCTCAATAACACGTTCTCCATGTCCGACAAGTCCTCCAGCTTCTCCTGGAGAACCAGCTTTTTGTGAAAGCAGAAAAATGCGAATTCCATCGCTCCACCATCTCCTTCCTTGGATACATCATCGCTGCTGGTAATGTGCAGATGGATCCCGGAAAGGTGAGAGCGGTGGTGGATTGGCCTCAAACCACGTCCAAAGTGCAGCTGCAGCGCTTCTTGGGATTTTACCATTTCTATCACCATTTTATCTGGGGTTACAGCACCCTGGCTTCCCCCATTTCAGCCCTCACCTCTCCCAAGGTTCCATTCACGTTGTCTCCAGCTGCTGACCAGGCGTTCCTGGACCTTAAACACCCCTTCACCACAGCTCCCATATTAATTAATCCGGACTTGTCCCGTCAGTTCATGGTAAAGGTCGACGCTTCGGAATTCGGAGTCGGGACTGTCCTGTCCCAGTGTTCTGCGCCTTCTTCTCCCATCGTCTTAACGTCACAGAGAAGAATTATGATGTGGGAAATCGAGAACTACTCACGGTGAAGATGGTGTTGGAGAACTGGAGGCACTGGTTAGAGTGGGAGGAACATCCATTCATTGTGTGGACGGATCACAAGAACCTGGAATATCTCTGCACCGTCTCAACTCCAGGAAAGCTCGATGGGCCCTGCTTTTCACTCGGTTCAACTTTACCATCTCCTACCGCCCGGGGTCCAAGAACGTAAGCCAGATGCGCTTTCCCACCACTACAGCCCCGCTGCTTCACCCTTGGACATCTGGGGAATAGATAACAAGGTCTGTGAGGCACAGTGTTCCTAGCCAGACCCAGCTAGCCAGATGTTTGCCCCAGACGTTGCCCGCTCCCCGGTCCTGGAATTGCCTGTCACCCTGGCTCCAGTCGGACCCAGGCCTTTGTTTGACAACACTTTTGGTGGCCCACCATGGTCCCTGACGTCTCCGCGTTCGTTGCTGCCTGCACTGTCTGTGCTCAGAATAAGATTCCTCTACAAGCTCCTGCTGGCCTCCTTCAACAACTTCCTGTCCCTCACCAGCCCTGGTCACATATATCTCTGGACTTCATCACTGGTCTCGCTCCGTCTGATGGCAACACCACTATCCTTACGGAGCTGGACAGGTTTTCCAAAGGCGCCCATTTCATTACCCTCCCCAAGCTACCCTCAGCCAAGGAGACGGCCCAGCTCATGGTGCAGCATGTCTTCCGGATCCATGGACTTCTGTTGGACATGGTCTCCTTGAAAATAAAGAAGAGCCGCACACTCTAGGAGCTCAGATGCAAAAATGTAATATCCAACGTTTCGACAGCCAAGCTGTCTTCACCAGGGTATAATCATAAACACTGCGGGATTACTCGTTTATATAGTGTCAAAAGACACGCAGGTGTCTCCATCCATGGTCCTCAGTTCTCGTCCCTGTTCTGGAAGGCGTTCTGCACACTCATTGGGTCGTCGGCAAGCCTGTCCTCCGGGTTTCACCCCCAATCTAACGGCCAGTCGGAGCAAGCCAATCACGACCTGGAGACAACTCTTTGCTGCATCGTCTCCGCCAACCCCACCACCTGGAGCCAGCAACTCGTGTGGGTGGAATACGCCTGCAACACCCTCCCCTGCTCAGCCACTGGTCTCTCACCTTTCGAGTGTCCGATCGGTTATCAGCCCCCACTCTTCCATGAGAAAGAGGAAGAGGTCAGCTTACCCTCGGCCCAGATGTTCGTCCGCCGCTGTCGCCGTACCCGAAAGAGAGCCCGGTCTGCTCTTCTCAAGACCACCTCCGGGTATCGACGACAGGCGTACCGCCACCGGACCCCGGCTCCCCGGTATCGTCTCGGGCAGAGGGTATGGCTGTCCACCCGGGATCTGCCCCTCCGGGTGGAGTCCTGCAAACTTTCCCCCTGTTTTATCGACKCTTTCCCCATCTCTAAGATTCTTAGCCCCTCTGCTGTTCGTCTTCTGTTGCCCTGCACCCTCCGTATACATCCCACTTTTCATGTGTCAAGGATTAAACCTCTGTCTATTCTTCCTGCCCTTGACCTGTTGTTTGTCTGCCCCCTGTTTTGTAAATAAACTTCTGTGATTCGAACTGTCTGCATTTGGGTCTTTTTCTGAGTTCTGATATACAAAGGATTATTTAGCAATTTGATTTTGAATTTAAGACCCCTGAAGGCATCACAAACATATACTGTATAAACAAATTATTGGACGAAACATTGAATTTCACATTACTGCTATTAGCCAATAGAAACGCATTGAATAACAGATTCACTACATGYAACAACAGATAGTCCAAAACCAAATCAAAAGGAAGTTTGTTCTGAATTGTCAGTCCTATATCTATTTTTATTGTTTTTAACATGTATTTATCCCCTTATTTTAGGCACTAAACTATCTCCATATATACCGTACTTCCATTCATTTAAAAAAAACTGGTACTGGGTACCTTCAGATAAGTCTTGTGAGGCTTGTGGGCGTCCTAGAGCGAAACAGAGAACACCACCGTGTTCACGAGAGTCTCAGCTTTCCACCGAGGAGACGCATTAGTGTTCGGATGCTACAAACCGTTCGGACGCTACAGACGTTTTCGTGAGAAGACGGATTTTCGGGAAGTCTCATGGTCTGACAAACACCACTCTATCCAAGTGCCAGTGATGTTTAGCAAACTCCAGGTGATTCCATCTGTTGGAGAACATGAAAATAGAGCTCTTTGGCCACGTGGGATGAGAACTTCTTCAACATGTGATAAGCACATTGAATTCCATCATATTTGATATCCAAGCTACAACAAGGGGTGCTTTATAGTGTATGTACTGTGTTACCCTATAGCCGTTCCCCATTTCTCCATGTCTCTGTCCAATGTCATTCCGACTTCCACCCCTTCCTAGCTGAGTCACCTGGGAGAAAAAACTTTTAATTGTGCTTTTATATGTTTGAAGTTCAACTCGTTTCATGAGCTACTTTACAGCGATGTAGTTGAATTCTTAGACGGGCATAATCGCAAGAATCGCCCAAAGGCGTACAGTTGYAATGAGAAGTAATTTCCACTGCTTTTAGCCCATGGATAAGGCTCAAGCTATAGCACACAACACATTCCCAATCACCAGTCAAGAGTAGTGCTGACAGCTAAGTATTAACCCCTCTGTCCACTTTCAACAGTCTCCCTACATTTGTGCCCTAAGTACATGGTAGGAGAGAATGGCGTGGAGAGAGGAAGGAGTGAATGACTCTAAAAGTAGACTTCTCATCCCCTGGAACTCTATCACCAGGGAGCCTGTGACTGAATAGAGTGTAGGACATTTTGATAGGGTCACCTTTGGAGTGTCATGAAAAGATCGACTTCCTCACACAGGAGTCCAGATAGAGTCCAAACCAAACTTGGTTGATACACTCGTTGAACGTGGAAGGTGTGTGCGTTTGCAGGCGTGCGTGCGTTAATGCTTGCACGCATGTGCATGCTTCCTTGTGTGTGTTTGCCAGAGGCTGAGAGAGGAAGAGTGTCACGGGGGGCATCCCAGTCTGACCCGTTAAGGCAGTGCCCTGATTGGAGCCTGACCATAGATGAGATTAGGTTAGACCTCCACTGCCCTGTCCCATCAACAGCCCGCACACACAGAGAGAGAGAGAGAGCTGATTTGATTTGTCAGAGAGAGATAGAGAAGGCTCTCAACAATACCTGACAAAGGGGAGGCAACACGGCACGTCTTCTTTACCTGCTTCAGCGCAATTCCCCAAAATCCAATTTACCATGTGGCTCGGCGGCTGTCACGGAAGGGAATTAAACATTACCCATAATTCATTCTGGGCGCTCCTCGGGTCGCGTCTCTGGCAGAGCCATGGCAGGCGTAGTGACATCACTCTAGGGTGCAATAACAGTGTCACGGCGAGGATGGTAACCTTTAACCCCGTCTGTTTCATCCTTTCCTATTTATGGTGTCCATAATAGGACAGCCTCAGCAGGATTTTACCTGTCAGGTTCTTTTGTGGCCGGTGGGTTAAGAACGGCTGTGGTGGACAATTCAACAAATTCACCTGAATTACCTGTCCGTCACATTTCTAACAAACGCAGGCAAAGGAACTGTTATCAAAATGGCGTCCCCTCAACCTAAATGCAATGTTTTCCACCCTACCGAGTCAGTAGCCTGTGAATTGGTGGTAATGCTAAACTCTGGGAGTTGCGACTGTTAAGGTAGCGTCTCGCTAGGCTTGCTAGCGTTCCTGTGCCATCACCCAGGTTGCGTCGCAAATGGCACCCTGTTCCCTATATAGTGCTGTACTTTTGACCAGAACCGTATGGACTCTGGTCAAAGGTAGTGAACTACATATGGAATATGGTGCTATTTGGGATAGTGGCTCTGTCTGTCTGCCTGGCCACCCGGCAGCCACCGAAGCCTCAATTACCTGACTGACGTTTCATTAGGGGCTGCAGCTGATCCCGTGGCTAAGAGGCAGCGAGGCGCACAGCGGCGTGGAGAGGAGAGGAGAAGAGGAGGAGAGAGGGAGGGAGGGAAGGAAGGAGAGAGGGAGTGAAGGAGAGGTAAGGATTCATGTCTCACTGCCTTACAACCTCATAAGCTGGCAGTGTCAGAGTCACACACACATTACATTATAGTCGTTTAACAAATGCTCTTAAACCAGGAAGTGCGTATAGGGAAGACTGTGTGTGTGCACCAATATAGAATTGTTAAAGGATGTTATATTAAATGAAGTGCCCTTTCATATAGACCACATGGAGAATTCAATCAATCTGAATCAAGACAAAAATGTTACATTTTGACATGCCCTTCCGTGCACCTTCTGTGACTTCTAGGAAGAATTAAACCCAATTAACCCTAACATTTTTCCAGGTATCCACCGTCATTGTAAAGCCCTAGTTATTTTGTTGCTTTCACAAAGTCATTCTGAAGATGATTATTTATTTCATGTGACTAGTMGTTCATTTACGTCTGTCCCTCATTTTAAGGTCAACTCTGTTACGTGAACTGAACTTTTAATATGGTGAAATTATTCATTAAAAAAATGTATTTTGATCAAAGGAAACATTGAACATCTAATAGTCAAATCATAGTTTAAAAGCATGTGAGCTGGTTTTACCCTTTTTGCCATGTTCTGGTGTTTTGTGGTGGAAAACTGAGGTGGTGGGGTAGAACACGTCAACCCTGTTACCCATAGACAGGCTACAAATGTTTTAACAACAATAAAATAAATCAAAATTAAGCTTGCATTCAATTGCATGCAACAAGCTTCCATTCCCTCAGTCGCAAGGGGATTTATGGCTGATATAACATGAATTGTTCAACCCTGTTACGGTCAACTCTTTTACTTTATTTGGCACTTAATAGGTGCTTTTACTATAGTCTTTTTTCAAATTTAACCTCTTGAGATGGAAAAATGTTTTTTTATTAAGTTGAACATGTGCTCTTTAAGACAAGATTGTCCAATTAGGTAAAAAAACTAATTGACCAAGTTACACTTCTCAAAAGGCACCGAAGGACCCAGGTACTAACTAGGGTCCTAACCAAGCGCACACCTTGAATTTAGTCATTGTCGGTTTAAGCCATTGCAGCTTTGCGTGTGTGTGAGTGTGTGTGTCTGTGTCTCTCTGTGTTTGTGCCTGGATGCATGCACCCTCATGTGACTGTGCTTGACAGGGTCAGGGATGATCCCAGGCGGTGTGTGTGGGGAGGCTTTGTGATACCCCCAGACTGAGCTGTCCCTCCACAGACACCATGGTTGACAGACTTCTGCCTTCCACACTGTGAGTGTGTATGTGTGTGCGTGATCCACAGACACCATGGTTGACTGCCTGACACACTGTCGCCCAGGACCGGTAAGAATCCACAGTAAGACCCAACAGAGATTAGCGCCGAGGAGAGAGACTGGAGGAGTTGGTGAATAAGAGGATCACTTTGAATCTTAGATAAGTTTTTGCCTTTCCCTACTTTCCAACTCTATTAATGATCCTGTTCCAGTCCAATTTTTGTAATTTAGACAAAGAAAATTGTTGTTCATATGTACAGTGTAAGAAGTACTACAAGGAACTGTGGGGGAAAGTGCTGTGGTCTCTCTCTCTCTCATATGTACAGTGTAAGAAGTACTACAAGGAACTGTGGGGGAAAGTGCTGTGGTCTCTCTCTCTCTCTCTCTCTCTCTCTCTCTCTCTCTCTCTCTCTCTCTCTCTCTCTCTCTCTCTCTTCTCTCTCTCTCCTCTCACACACAACCATTTTTGTCTTTCATAGGTATGTTTTGGTGTGAGCATGCATTCCAATAGCACCACATCCTAAATTCAGTGCTCAACACCCCAGTAAAGTGGATATCTGATTAACCTCTTTGGATCCCTCCATAGCTGAGAAGACTCTAGTTTACCCACACGTAAATGTCAATCAATCAATGCTATTGGACGTAATGTTTCCTACAGTATCGTTAAACTGGACCTAGTTTAGGAGTCATAAACTAAACTGAGCAGAGAGCAGGCCACACTGACCTGGGTGATGAGCCGTGACCGGTGACCAATGTCCTATTCAAATTCCCTACAGTAGTACACTACTTTTTACCAAGGCCCATAGCACTTTGTAGTGAAATCGAGTTCTATTTGGGATCAGCCATAGAAAACCTCCCCTGCCTCTGCTCACATGAACCCAAACCTCAAAAACACAAAGGTTTGCTTCTAATTAGGCTCTCATACTATGGAATAATGAACATTATGCTAATACAGAGAGCTTCTTCATTTCCATATTTTGAATATTCAATTAATTATGCAAGCGAATAGAGAGAGGGAGATGGGGATACTTTGACTTTTAAGAAAGCCTCATAAAAGTCCTTATTAAGAGAGGATGGTAGTAATTGATGTTTAAATACGAGGGCAATCAAACATTTAATGACAAAGGGCCTCCTGCAGGCAAACAGCATTTAAATGAGTCAATTAGACAGCCATTATCCACTGTCTAGGAGCACTAGAAGCATTGCACACACACACACACACACACACACACACACACACACACACACACACACAACACACACACACACACACACACACACACACACACACACACACACACAACACACACACACACACACACACACACACACACACACACACACACACACACACACAACACACCACACAAACCACAACACACACACAACACACACACACGACGTCAGATCTGCATAAATGTCTGGAAAAATGGTACTAATGAAATACTAAACTAGTTAACAACTTAGACATGGAAAATGTGCAAATATTGATTGCTAGAGGGCTGGTTAGTTGTTGCCCTGAAATCGGGACGGAAATGTGTAATATCTGCCAGAGATTGTGTCATAAATCTAAATTATTGAGTTAACGGGATCTCTCCTCCCAATTAGCGATGTGCGTATTAAAACTGGAATGAGTGAGGAGGCCAAAAGGGTCCGGATGTACACGCAAAATCATGCCATACCTGTGACATTCTACATGTAGTAAATGATATCTAAATAATAAATCATAACGAAATGAAGCCTTGTCGAGCATTATTGCATTATAAACATGTTCTCCCATAATGCATTGAAATACGTCTTCAAATCCAAGAGACAGATGGATTAATGTACCTATGTGGACATGGTGTCATACCTCTCCCTCTTCTCGCCCTCCTTTTCTCTCTCTCTCTCTCTCTCACTCACTCTCTCTCTCTCTCTCTCATTTTCTCTCATTTTCTCTCTCTCCTTTTCTCTCTTTCTCCCTCCTTCCTTCTCTTTCGCTCTGTTGTCTGAGTCCCACTCTGTCAGGCCCTGCACACAATTACAGAGTGTGATTGCTATCAGGCGGGACGGGGAGCCACCTAAATGAGGGCCTAAATAGGATTTCCTACATGGCGAAGCCCGCGGTCACCCGGCCCCGGACATGGTAATGAAACACTATACATCACAATCAGGCCCCCGATCCTATTCATACTGAGACACATTACTCTCACCTCTCATAATTACAGAGGAGTGACAGACACGAGGAGGAGGAGGAAGAGGAGGAGAAGGGGGAAGTGGAGGAGGAGTGGGAGTGGGAGGAGGCGTTCGATGTCTGGAAGGTGCAGAAGAAGAGAGGGAGGAGGTGAAAGGGAGGAGTGGAAGAGGAGGGGGAGGACAACATTGCTGTCTGGGAGGAGGTGCAGACGAGGAGGAGGAGGTTAGGAGGTGTGGGGGAAGCGAGGGCTGTGTCACAATGATTTCAAGTTGCTTCTTTTCCTTGCCTTTTTCCAATCCTTCATATTGGGGTCCACGCACACACATACACACACAAACCAATGTGARGAGGACCGGGACGGACTTGCGATCAATAGCTTGGGCAGGAATCAGCGATGGGGAGAATAAGACAAAGGCCTATCAGATTGAGGTTGACTTCTCCTTGTGTCCGTGGCAGGCCTGCAACAATAGATTGGCAGAGAAATCCGGTGGCGTGCTCCAACAAAAAAGACTGATGAGAAGAGAGATTACTAATTCTCTCCAACCAGACATTTTAGGATGCAACACAAGTGGCACCATATTCCCTATATAGTGCATTATTTTTGACCGGAGCCCTATCGACCCTGGTTAAAAGTAGTGCACTATATAGGATACAATTTGGGACGCAAGCTGTGACAGAGCAGGGATTTGGTGAAAACCATTATCACACAGATAGCCTCCCCTCGCCCCCGTCCCTTCTTGATAAGAGTACCTTATCTGACTACTGCTGGGGGTATTGAACGAATGCATTGGATGCATTGTGTGTGTGTGTGTGTGTGTGTGTGTGTGTGTGTGTGTGTGCGTGTGCGTGTGTGTGTACAAGTTTTACTATACTTGTAAGTACCAGAAGTCCTCACAAGAACAGTAAACCAACTAAAATTCGGACAAGTTTAGACATTTTACCAGTCCTCACTTGTAAAAAGGCAATTTTGGCCTGTGTTTGTGTGTGAGTGTGCGCGGGTGCGTGTGCACATGTGTACACGCGTGTGTGTGTGTGTGATTGGAGGTTGCGAATGTGATTTTGAGTATTTCAGAACATCCAGCGTCTGGAAGAGGACCACTTGAACAATACAGTAAGTGATGATAATCAGGAGATAGCGAAACATAACAGGAAGGCAACAACAACAAAAAGCCAACATGTAAAAAATAGACATTGCACAGAGGATGCCCATAGGAATCATCCACATTCCCTATAACCCTAACCTATCTCTGTGCTCCTAGTTCCAGGCATGGATATATATCCAATTTCATCATCACATATAACCATCCTGATATATAGATAAAGAGGATGTCTGCTGCTACAGGTCGCATATCCATGTCCATTTTACAGCTGTGTTTGTGGACTGACAGGAGAGGGGTTCAGGTGTATGAATGGGCTGGTATAATACACTAGGGGTTGGTGCTCTGCGTGTTTGTTCAAACCACGTGAAAAGTCTCTTTTGTAATGGATTGGATTAAAATGAAGGCAAAGTGTGTGTGTGTGTGTGACGTGAGGGGTGTGGCTGTCTGCTCGTAGTGTTCGCCGTGGTGTCCCTCTAGTGATCGGGCCAATCCATCAGGCCCTCTCGCTCATTAATCATTACGCACACGGGTGCGTGCACGCGCATTCACTCACGTGCGCACACACACACACACGGTTTCAAGTGGTAAGTTGTCTTATCCTCTAGATCCCCGTGCTGTGGGATCAGGGAAGGTGATGATGAACAGTAAGGTTAGTTTAGTGGAGTGCTCGCTCACACCTGCAGCTCAGACTCGGAGAGAATGATGGGTAGGATGATGTCATAGAGAGTATAGCCCCTCCTCTTCCTCTTCGACAATCCACTATAACTGAACTGGGCAGGGAGGGTTGGAACCACTGCAGAGGTCCCTTAGAACCACAGAATGTGCAGGCTTTTGTCCCAGCCCAGCTCTAACCCGCCTCATTCAAATAATGTAATTGTCTAAACTGAAGTCCATGTTTAATTGGTTAATTGAGTCAGTTAGTGCCAGGCCGAGCTGAGACAAAAACCTATGGAGTACATACTGCCCAGCCCTCAAGCCCCGAAATTGACCCCTAAACTCCTGCTGAGACTGAGGCTGTCCTAATATGGACACTGTAGCCCATGTTSTATAGTTGGAACACTGTATGGACACTGTAGCCCATTAGCCCATGTCCTATAGTTGGAACACTGTATGGACACTGTAACCCATGTCCTATAGTTGGAACACTGTATGGACACTGTAGCCCATGTTCTATAGTTGGAACACTGTATGGACACTGTAACCCATGTCCTATAGTTGGAACACTGTATGGACACTGTAACCCATGTCCTATAGTTGTAATCCTCGAGAGCCTTACGTTCGGGAGCCGACAGAGAGTATAGTCTACCCCGAGGGGGAGTGGTCCCCGGAAGGAGATCAATACAACAATCATACGACCGGTGAGGAGGAAGGGAGCTGGCTCTGGACCGACTGAAGACCGTGCGCAGATCATGATATTCCTCCGGCACTCCTGTCAAATCACCAGGTTCCTCCTGAGTAGAGGGGACAGAAGACACAGGAGGGATAGCAGACATTAAACACTTCACATGACAAGAAACGTTCCAGGATAGGATAGAATTACTAGACCAATTAATAGAAGGATTATGACATACTAGCCAGGGATGACCAAAACAACAGGTGTAAAAGGTGAACGAAAAATCAAAAAGGAAATGGTCTCACTGTGGTTACCAGATACTGTGAGGGTTAAAGGTAGTGTCTCACATCTGATACTGGGGAGAAGACTACCATCTAAGGCGAACATGGGCGTGGGCTTCCCTAACTGTCTGAGAGGAATGTCATGTTTCCGAGCCCATGCTTCGTCCATAAAACAACCCTCAGCCCCAGAGTCTATCAAGGCACTGCAGGAAGCAGCCGAACCGGTCCAGCGTAGATGGACCGACAAGGTAGTACAGGATCTTGATGGAGAGACCTGAGTAGTAGCGCTCACCAGTAGCCCTCCGCTTACTGATGAGCTCTGGCTTTTACTGGACATGACATGAACAAAATGTCCAGCAGAACCGCAATAGAGGCAAAGGCGGTTGGTGATTCTCCGTTCCTCTCCTTAGTCGAGATGCGAATACCTCCCAGCTGCATGGGCTCAGTTCTCTGAGCCGGTGGGAGGAGATGGTTGAGATGCGGAGAGGGGAAACCCGTTAACGCGAGCTCTCTTCCACGAGCTCGGTGACGAAGATCTACCCGTCGTTCTATGCGGATGGCGAGTGCAATCAAAGAGTCCACGCTGAAGGAACTCCCGGGAGAGAATCTCATCCTTAACCTCAGCGTGGAGTCCCTCCAGAAAACGAGCGAGCAACGCCGGCTCGTTCCAGTCACTGGATGCAGCAAGAGTGCGAAACTCTATAGAGTAATCGTTATGGATCGATCACCTTGACATAGGGAAGCCAGGGCCCTGGAAGCCTCCTTCAAAAAAACTGAACGATCAAAAACCCGTATCATCTCCTCTTTAAAGTTCTGATAATCGTTAGAACACTCAGCCCTTGCCTCCCAGATAGCTGTGGCCCACTCCCGAGCCCGACCAGTAAGGAGTGATATGACGTAAGCGATCCGAGCCTCTCACTTGAGTACGTGTTGGGCTGGAGAGAGAACACAATATCACACTGGGTGAGAAAAGAGCGACACTCAGTGGCTGCCCAGAGTAACATGGTGGGTTATTAACCCTAGGTTCCGGAGACTCGGAAGACCAGGAAGTAGCTGGTGGCACGAGACGAAGACTCTGAAACTGTCCAGAGAGATCGGAGACCTGAGCGCCAGGGTCTCAACGGCATGACGAGCAGCAAACAATTCCTGCTCGTGTCTGCCGAGCATTGCTCCCTGGAACTCGACGGCAGTGTTGAGAGAATCCATAGTCGCTGGGTCCATCTTGGTCGGATTCTTCTGTTATGCTGGTGAATGAGGACCCAAAGCGACGTAATAGTAACAGAGTCTTTTTATTCAGTATTAAACAAATAATGATTCTCCTGGATATTATCACTGGTAAATCCAAAACAGGAAACTGAAATCCTCTCGTCAATAGAGAGGAACGACTGGAGACGCGACCACAGACTGCAGGTCGCTTCAGGAAGGCACTGGCCGTAGCTGACATAGACACCTGCTCACACGCAGCATCTGAAGAAGGCAAAAAACGACAGGGCGGAACAAGGACACAGGAACAGCAAACATCAAACAAGAATCCGACAAGGACAAGAGCGGAAAACAGAGGGAGAAATAGGGACTCTAATCAAGAGGGCAAAATAGGGGACAGGTGTGAAAGAGTAAATGAGGTCGTTAGGAGAATGAGAAAACAGCTGGGAGCAGGAACGGAACGATAGAGAGAGAGAGCGAGAGAGGGAGAGAGGAAGGGAGAGAGAGAGGGATAGAAAGAGGAAAGAACCTAATAAGACCAGCAGAGGGAAGCACAGGGACAAGACATGATAATCAATGACAAAACATGG
>NC_036856.1:5575846-5614471 GCF_002910315.2 Salvelinus sp. IW2-2015 | reverse complement strand
GAACACTGTATGGACACTGTAACCCATCCCCTGTTCTATAAACCAGTTAAGTACATATCAATAGCGCGAGAGTGGAACGACTCCAAGATGCCCAGAGGTCCTTGCTGTTGTCGTTATGCCACTCTGGTGTCTCCTGTAGCAGCGTGAGCCAGAAGGGAGCAGGGATCAGCAGGCCCCGCCACCGACCCCACCACAGAGCCAGTCTACTGGCTAATTCACTATTGATCTCAATGCTGGGCCAGTCTTCTCTTCTGCTTGGTTTGGAACTGAGTATCTGTCACAGTTGGGCTAGCTCCACAGGGGGCAGAGGAAAATAGAGGAACCATATGGCTTGTGCCCAAATGGTACCCTATTCCCTATGGGGGTCATAGGGCTCTGGTCAAAAGGAATGGACTAAATAGGGAATGTGGTGCCATTTGGGATGCAGGCAATGACTGCCTTATAAAGAATCAGGGTACACACACTGTCAACACAGCAAAGAATGTGTGAGAATTAGTTGAGGGATTGAATGAGAGGAAGGCGGTTTTCTGTTGGATGATGTCGTTAGTGACTCATGATGGATTCCATTTGGATAAAGAGTAGGAGGACAATTTCATTTTACCGATGGCAATTTGAATGCACAGAGATACCATGACGAGATCCTGAGGCCCATTGTCATGCCATTCATCCGCCGCCATCACCTCATGTTTCAGCATGATAATACACGGCCCCATGTTGCAAGGATTTGTACACAATTCCCGGAAGCTGAAAATGTCCCAGTTCTTCTAAGGCCTGCATAGTCACCAGACATGTCACCCATTGAGCATGTTTGGGATGCTCTGGATCGATGTGTACGACAGCGTGTTCCAGTTCCCGCCAATATCCAGAAACTTCACATAGCCATTGAAGAGGAGTGGGACACCATTCCACATGCCACAATCAAAAGCCTGATCTCTATGCAAAGCAGATGTGTCGTGCTGTATTAGACAAATGGGGGTCACACCAGATACTGACTGGTTTTCTGATCCAGTCCCTACTTTAAAAAAAAAGTTACCTGTGACTAATGAATGTATTCCCATTGACTAATTTCCTTATATGAACTGTAACAGTAAAATCTTTGAAATTGTTGCATGTTTGCGTTCATATTTTTGTTCAGTGTACTTACTAAAACTGCATACTGTGTACTAATCGTATTACATACTATTTAGAACATACTGTTTAGTAAAAACGAATGCAATAAGCAGCAAATATCAGCATACTTGGCTCATCGTACCGAGAATGCGTAATCTAATGCGCAAATGCGTTGATTCCCGCCATTTGTTCATTCTGGAACAGCGCGTTGCCTCACCTGATTGGCAGCTGTTGTCAGTCACACGTGGGTCTCGAAAGATGATTCTCTTCTTCAGTAGTGTGCAGCGAATTCTACTAGATGAYAAGCCGAAATGAGTATGACATTCTGGCCTTGAAAGCATTCTCAATTTTCAAAATGTCACATACATGCCTACTATTATAAATGCCTACATACATGCCAAATGCCTACTATTTAGTGTGTCTCTCACCAGAACAGGTCAGGAACAAAAAGAGAAAGAGCAATGCATCTGAGACTCCTCTATAACCGCTCAACCATGTTTAGATTCAAAATCTGAGTTGTAACCAATAGCATTTCTGTTGAGTTAACTTCCAATCAGATGTCAAACCTACAGGATCTAAAGACAACAGCACCACTTGCTTCATAGAGACGTGACACGAGGGGGTTGGTGAGATAATGCAGCATTCCTAAGACGACACAAAGGAACTCTTGCATACAGTATTGATAAAGGAGAGGTCGGAAGTTGGGCCGGCCTACACACAGGACTGTTGATGGAGATTCTATGGATGAAAAACGTTGTTCAACGGCAATGTGTTATATTATATTTGCTGTTATTGGTTGATTTGAAATAGTATGGAAATAGCTAGCTACCTGGAGTTGTCCATGGTCCTGAAAACCACTGTCCTGAAAAGCTCTCTATCTCCTATCCTCTCCTCCTCCCGTCCTTTCACTCTAACTCCACTCTCTCCCTCACTCCATCCCTCCCCCTCTCTCTCCCTCCCTATATCCAGTAACAACATTCCCTGGACTAATTGGAATGCTGTCAGCAGGTAAATGCTTTMTGACCAGGCTAGTGACAGTCACGCCATCCTACTCTGACTTTCCCGGGGACCATCAGTGTGACGAGGACAGCTTTGTGCCAGTGTCAGCTCAGGGATGTGGGATGTGGCCTTTGAACAGGAGCAGGGATGGCTGGTTGGTACTGACCTGACACACACACACATCACACAGAGCAGCTGAGGATAGGACAGCCACACAAAGCGAGTGGGATGATGCACTGCTGTGGAGTCTGACAGACTCCACACACCAAGGTTATTATAGTTTTGTGTTTTTGTATTTGTTTTTATTTCTATTTGTTTTAAGATGAAAAAAAATAACAAGTTTAGTTTTCAGATCTGATTTACTCGTTTTTATTTAGTTTAAGATTTGTAATAAAAATCGATGTCATTTTTAGATTATTTAGTTTAAGTGTTGTACAGAATGTAGCCTGTGTGTGGGAGGCTAGGAGCCATTTTTGTGTTATGTCTTTTTGTTTTGTTTTTTGGGGATGTCACTTCTTGCCACTGTGGGACTGTAATGCATACGGTGATGGGTCAGGCCATAGGTTAGGTTAGGTTTAAAGGTAGACTCAGAAAGATGATGTAGATGCTCATAGTCTCCCGGGTGGCGCAGTGGTCTAGGGCACTGCAACGCAGTGCTAGCTGCGCCACCAGAGTCTCTGGGTTCGCGCCCAGGCTCTGTCGCAGCCGGCCGCAACCAGGAGATCCGTGGGGCGACGCACAATTGGCATAGCGTCGTCCGGGTTAGGGAGGGTTTGGCCGGTAGGGAGGGTTTGGCCGGTAGGGATATCCTTGTCTCAGTATGTAAAAATGTAATAAAATGTATGCACTCTACTGTAAGTCGCTCTGGATAAGAGCATCTGCAAAATGTAAATGTAGATGCTCATAGTGAACAGTAGTACTGGCCACAATCAACAGCCTGATCAACTGTATGCGAAGGAGATGTGTCATGCTGCATGAGGCAAATGGTGATACTGACTGGTTTTCTGATCCCCGCCCCTAACGTTTTTTTAAGGAATCTGTGACCAACTGTATTCTCAGTCGTGTGAAATCCATAGATTAGAGACAAATTAATTAATTTAATGATTTCCTTATATGAACTGTAACTCAGTAAAGTCTTTGAAAATGTTGCATATTGCGTTTATATTTTTGTTCAGTGTACTTACTTAAACTGTGTACTAATCGTATTACATACTATTTAGAACATACTGCTTAGTAAAAACAAAGTGTAATTACGAGTGTAATTTCAGAGTAGTTTTTGATTTTCAAACAGGTTTGTTAAAAAAAATAATTCTGTTCGCTTTTTTTCCCGGATTAGTTTTCGTTTCAGTTTTCATTTACTATCATTTTGCCTGGGCCGATTGTGAGTCGCGCTATGGGACTCCCAAACACAGCCAGTTGTGATACCGCCTGGATTCGAACCAGGGTGTCTGTAGTGACACCTCAAGCACTGAGATGCAGTGTCTTAGACCYTTACGCCACCAAAAGCTTACCTTGACTTTAAAGAGTTCTAGTGTTGGATAGCCATAGCCAGCTAGGTAACAGCATTCCTCTCTGTTTGAGCTGGGTGTTTGAGTAGACTAAACTAGCTAGCAGGCTGCATTTGCTAGCTAAGCAAGTGAAAGTGAAACAAATATTAAATATAGCTAGCTCTCTCTCTATCTCCCTCTCTCTCTCTCTCTCTCTCTCCCTCCCTCTCTCTCTGTCTCTCTTGCATCTCCTTCCTTTTTGAATAAATGAATTTGTTCAAAACTGTTCAACTATTGTCTTTCTCTCTTTGAGTTAACTACTCACCACATTTTATGCACTGCAGTGCTAGCCAGCTGTATCTTATGCTTTCAGTACTAGATTAATTATCTGATCATTTGATTGGGTGGACAACATGTCAGTTCATGCTGCAAGAGCTCTGATAGGTTGGAGGACATCCTCCGGGTGTTATCATAATTACTGTGTAAGTCAATGGAAGAAGGTGAGAACCACAAGTATCCTAGGTTTTGCATTGATGTCAATGTATCCAGAGGACAGAAACTAGCTGTCCTCCGCCTACACCATGGTGCTACCCTACAGAGTGCTGTTGAGGCTATTGTAGACCTTCATTGCAAAACAGGGTGTTTTTATAAATTATTTGGTGACGTGAATATATTTAGTGTACTTTTATCAAAACATGATCCGTTTTTTTAATTCACTGAGGAGGATGGTCCTTCCCTTCCTCCTGTGATGAGCCTCCACTGATTCACACACACACGTCCATTATACACTGACATCTCTCAGATTTTGCCCATACACACCTTCGTACACACAACATCACACACGCACACATGCACAGGCACACACGCAAACACACACGCACGCACGTGCGAGCACACACACACACACACACACACACACATGTACCACCACACACACCTCCACTTATAACACATTTCCCCAAGTGTGTACTTGGACAGATGTTCTTTTAACAAACACACTGTGTAAACCGTATACACATCCATCGCCATAACGGCTCTGAATGAACTCCTGCCCATACGTTATGGGGTGGCTAATTAAACCAGGCTGTTGACAGTTGTCATCATGACCCCTCTGCATTAGCCGTACCATGCTAATGCTAAGTGACGTGTTGACAAGACACAGGCCAGGGTTGACCTGTCACGCCCTTTGGCATTGGCCACAGGATGAAGTAATGTCAGGTCAGTGCAGAGAGGGGCTGTATGTGCGTGTGTCTTTCTGTGTGTGTGTGTGTGTGTGTGTGTTTTTGTGTGTGTGTGTGTGTGTGTGTGTGTGTGTGTGTGTGTGTGTGTGTGTGTGTGTGTGTGAGTGTGTGTTTGTGTGCGTTTGTTTGTGTTTTTGTGTGTGTGTGTGTGTGTGTGTGTGTGTGTGTGTGTGTGTGTGTGTGTGTGTGTGTGTGGAAAAGCAGATTGGCTGTGCTAAAATGCAGATGTCCCTGTCTGTGCCATCACTAAGCAGAAGGAGAGGCAGCTCAAGGGGACGGCTGCTCCCAATGAAGGATCTGGGGATCTCTACAACAGGCTTTAAAAGAGCAGCGGTCTTCAAATACATATTTTAGAGGCGTTGAAATAGCAGTGTGTTTCACAAACGCTTAAAAGGTGTAGTGAATTTCATGCAGTGAGCAACTTGTTCAATACACTTAAAAGTAAAGGAGCCAAGAATAACCTTTTGGGGTTCAAAAGAGTGCCACTGTGGGGGAACCTTCTCAGGTTAAAAAGATACCCACTGGTCACACACTGGTTGAATCAACGTTCTTTACACGTCATTACACTGCAATGACGTGAAAACCCAATGTGGAATAGACATTTTATTGACGTCTGTGCCCAGTGGGTTGGTTCAAACAGTAACCTTTTTGTGATGGGAGGGGTTCAATCTTAACCTTTTTAATAAGGTATTGTAGCGGCGGCAGCCTATCAGAAGATTGGAGGCGAGGCTTTTTGGAATGCGCGTCTTTCAGATAGTTATTTTTGGCAACCCATGAGAATAAATGTATTTCCTGTTCATCATGTTAAGTTTGTACTGTACACGGCAAAAAACAATATCCTTAAATATGTATGCATATTACACATTGTAATATAATATTAATAATATTAACATTGTTGATTACATATTGTAATAAAGTGTTAACTATTCCAACATTGGGATTTGCATAGGCTCTTGAGGAACTCATACACCTCTATAAGCCTTATTGAAGCTCCAAAACTGTCAGTGATCAACCTTAAAATAGCACTCATAAAAGAATGGATCATTATTTACAAGTTGCTAGCCATCCCCTAAAGCCATCACCGAAAACCACATKTTTTTTTACCTTCTTCTGAGTTTGGCAGCACCACAATCCAACTGCGAAATAAATTCAAAGTGCTCCGCATACGCCAGCAAAAAGGTTCCTCCTGGAACCCTTTGTTATATTGACATTAAAAGTTCATCCGAGAACCCCTCAACTAGCCAAAGGTGCAAATATGAACCCATTGACTGCAATGGTTCCTTGAGGAACTCCAGGGTTCCTCGAGAATCCCCAGGGTTCTTTAAGTTACCCCTAACTCTAAGTGTACACGCAACGCTTTTAAGATGTAACAATTATGGTTGTTAGCTACATTTAAAGATTTTGAGAATGAAGGAGTAAAAATGACCTAGATGGAAGAGAAAAAAATCACCTGTCACTCTCTCTCTGGTCTCTCTCTCTCTCTCCCTCTCTCTCTCTCTCTCTCTCTCTCTGGTCTCTCTCTCTTTCTCTCTCTCTCTCTCTCTCTCCAAGGGAAGGTCAAGGACAGATGCATATTCATGGATGGGACTGGCACAGAATCGATGGCTTCTAATTGTTTTCTCCTGGTTGGCGGAGGGACGTGCCAGTGTCATATTGATCTGTTTGAACTGAGGGCCTCTCACAGATCACCACTGGGAGTACCTTTTACCTGAACTGTGTGTGTGTGTGTGTGTGTGTGTGTGTGTGTGTGTGTGTGTGGTGTGTGTGTGTGTGTGTGTGTGTGTGTGTGTGTGTGTGTGTGTGTGTGTGTGGTGTGTGTGTTGTGTGTGGTGTGTGTGTGTGTGTGTGTGGTGGTGTGTGTGTGTGGTGTGTGTGTGTGTGTGTGTGTGTGTGTGTGTGTGTGTGTGTGTGTGTGTGTGTGTGTGTGTGTGTGTGTCTGTGTCTGTGTCTGTGTGTGTGTGCATCTGAAGAATGAGAACCACATCAGAGCCTCATTCCACCATTCATTGAGTGGCCCCCTTTATCCCTTAACATCAAATATTAATGTTAAGCATGTATTAGTGACAGTGCCATATTCCAAGACTTGAGGTTATCCATTTAAACTCTCTCACCTGCCCTGACTTTAATTCAGCTTTATCGCTTTGGAACTTGATTGGAGTCTTTGAACAATACAAGGTCCCCTCGCTCTCATTTAGGTCCTTTGTGGCTGGTTGAACTTTCCAATTTGAACAAGCATAACTTCAAGATTGTGAGAGAAAGGCAGAGTGAAAAGATGGGGAGAGGGGAAATGAGGGTGGGTGATTGAAAGAGAGAGAGAGAGACATTAGAGAGAGAGAGAGAGGAGGTCTTGTTGCACAGTGGGAGCAGTCTGGCTTGTCAAATCTCTGCGATGAGAGTGAATAGGCATATCTATTCTGAGCATGGAGGGGTGTCATGCACTGTGGTTTCGTGGTTCAGGATAAGACTGGATAAAGCCACAGCATATCTCTCTCTCTCTCTCCCTCTGCTGGTCTGAGCCCAATTAGTACAGTCACCAGTGGTCTATGACAACCTGTGGTAATACTGCTCCGGTTTCAGGTACTCTAACAATAAATTAAGGGATGGGTTCTCCATATGTGCCTGTGACATGGTCCTGAGCCTACCAAGCTATCTTTGGTAAGGCTGAGGCTGCCGAGTCTGAYGATGTCCTAATATGGCCACCTTACATTAATGCTTACTGAATGGGGTATTTGTGGTAGGTCGTCTAGAGCATGTGTTATTGTGGACAAGTCCGTGTGTGAAGAATAGGTGTCAAATAATGCCCCCTTTCTCGTGACTAAAGAGTTGTGTTCACCAGCTTGACAGAAATAGATTCTCGCGCYGATTAAACTTTTGCATGATGTGGTTATTGAGCAGTGAAAACTTTAATATTGGATGCATCCCAAATGGTACCCTATTCTGTATGTAGTACACGGGTCCTGGCCAAAGTAGTGCACTACATAGCGAATAGGGTGCCATTTGCGAAGTGGCCTGTTTTAGATGGCAGTCAGAGGTTAAGGTACCAATCAGACTATATAGGCCGCAATAAAAGATCTGGGACCAGGCTAGGGGTTTGTGTGTTAGGGATTGAATAACGGTATTGAAGAAAGGCTGTCTAAGGTCAGGTGTGCCTGTGTTAGATATTGTAAGAAGAGACCACCAGAGGGGGCCAATGATAACAACAGGCACACCTGACATGTCCGTCTCTAGGAGTGATGATTTTGGATCAGTTCTGCATTCTATATCACAATGAAAAAAATGACATTTACCTGATCGTAGATCAGCACTTGTAACCTGAAACACTTTATAAATACGGGCCTAGATCCAAACTGCAGGGTTACTCCTTAGAGAACTGGAGAGAGAGAGAGAGAAACAGAGGCAGAGAGAAAAAGAGACAGAGGAAAACCTATATCTCCATGCATATTCCGCTATATCTTCAAGATCTGTTGCTTCCCTTCCCCTCCCTCCTCGGTAATAATGGTAGGGTCATTTGCCCCTCCCCKCTTCCCCCTACCCTTCGTCTCGTGGGCCTGTCCTCTCTGTGGGTCCAGACTAATGACTAGTGACAGTCCACTGAGGGGCGCGAGCTGTTTGCAGTCAGCAGTGCGTTTGTGGCTAATTATTTCAAGGGTGTCACATTAGCGTCAGCCTCGTGGCTGCGAGGGGGAAAGGGGTTTGGCGGATGGGGTGTGGTGTGGTGGAGGCGGGGTGGGTGTGGAAAGTGTGATGGGTAGGAGGGGGGAGGTGAGGACACAGCCTGTCACCGCTCCACACTGTTAGCCACTTGACTGCCCAACACTGAAAGCAAAAGACTGGTGGATACAGAATGAATGGACAGCATTATCTCTCAGAGATCCTATTTCTTCTCCTGTCCGTTGAATGTGACAATTTACCTGCAGAAACAATGTCTTGTTTTCGATACCTTTCAGATACAGACAGATTCAGATTTAGTATTTTCCATTGACACCTTACCTTAAATATATACTCAACACGATATGTTCAAGTTTCCCAGCACCGAAGCAAAGTTTACTATCGAATGTGCAACTCAACTGCCAGATGACCGGAGTTAGAGTGCTTTGAAAACAGAGGATGCTGGGGCGTGTCAGGGGTTAACCCTTCATATGTTTGGGGGGGTCTGACATCAGCCCCCTGGGAGGAAGCGATCAATGATTGGGACCATAATGCACCTCTCTGTATTCCTCCTCACATTCACGCTCGCCGGCTGCTTTGGGAGCTGTCACACACACGTACGCACACAGTCGCCGTGAAGACAGCTCATCTCTCTCTCTCTCTCTCTCTCTCTCTCTCTCTCTTTCTCGCTCTCTGCTCACTCTTTGGCAGACTGCTCCAGCGCTGTCTCTCTCTATGTTAATATAGTGGCTAGCCTCTCTTTCCATGACAGTACTAGTTGACTGTCTCTATGTTAATATACTGAGCACCGTAGGACTCAGTCGTACAACTACCCACTACCCAGCTGTCTCTAACATACTGAGCTCTGGCTAGTGTGCGTTTTGGAGTCCCTGTACTACACTGCCAGCCTCTGGTTCTCTCTGTCCAAATGCAACCACTACTTCTCCATCTGTTTCGATATTAAGGTTAGCCTTTTTTACTGTCAGGGCTGCTCTGCTAAAACATAGAGGAAACGCTAAATATGGTCACATTCAAGGTTAGGTGTTGTGCAAAATACTTGTATRGCTATGGACCTCCTGGACTCCTGGAGAACTCAAAATCAACCTTAAATCTTAACTCCCTCTAATGAGTATGTGGAGATGATTGCTGTAACGAGGTTTACTATTGGCCCTGAACAGGTAGGAGGAATAGCCTAAGTCCCAAATGGCACCCTATGCCTTATATAGTGAACTACCTTTGATCAGGGCCCAAACAGTAGTGCACTATATAGGGAATAGGGTGTCATTTGGGATGCAGCAATAGTGATTAACTCTCAGTATTTACTCTCTGTTGTACTCCAACTATCCAATTAGGAAGTAAGAAAGTTAAAAGACTTACTTAATTAAGTTATAGGGTTAATAATCTTCTCTGGCATCATAATAAGGAAGTAGAAATCTCATATCAAACGCTAATTTAATTTACCTCAGTTATCCTATGATTGCTTTTATGAGAAAGATGAATGTATAAATCTGGTTCAAGAGAAAACGTTTGAAATTGGAATGAACCAAATGAGAGGAAGACAAAAAAAAAGTAATACATGGATTTAAAAGTAACTTTCGGACCCATGACAAAATCTCGTTAGGACACTGTATGTTTTGAGCTTATATTGTTACACTGTATGTTGTCATGACTGTCGTGTGAGGATCCAAATAGGTCAGATCAGCTTGGCAATAAATAACTTCAACCAGGGAGAAGGGAACTGGTGGGGGTTGACAGCTCACACCCTGTTGTAAACCAAGGACAGAACATTCAGKAACATCTCCAATGTTCACCACAGGAATGTGCTTTTGTTTCACAGACATTTTCCCGCCGAAACTCTAACACGTTCTAAAGCGAATACTGGAACAATATTTCTAACATAGAACACGGGTCAGAGACGACCTAAAATAACACTGATGTTGGTTTGGTTGTTATTTTGTGATGCCATTAAACATGTTATAAAGGAAATGCTATAACTTGAAAAGTATACACACTACATGTACGAAGTTTCCATCCTCTACGCTGTGCATGAAATATAAAAAATGATGAAAGTGTTTTTGTTAAGAGAGGGATGTGATTTGAGAAACTATAAGAGGAAATKGTTTTTATAACTTTGTACAAGTAAGTAGTCACCGCCACCTTAAGTGAGGTCAGACAGGGTGTCAGCCTGATGGAACCGCCCCTTTTGAACGAACTGTATAAAATGATGGGTTAAGAATAAAAAATATTAGACCAGAGAGACGTGGAGCTGCAGCTTACGTCCAAAGTGGTTCGAACTCTGAATCTCAACACGAGGTTGAGACGATAAAGTCACCACCCGGACAATCACTGGTACYGCTGATTAGCTGTCCTAAGTAAAGTCTCTAGAGAAGTGAACTTAAGTGTGARCATTCTACTACTCTTCTCAAACCACCATAGTACGCTACTCTCATCACCRCACTGGGAACCATCGACAGGGCTGGCTAGCCTATCTTCAAAGAAGCATCTTCCAGAGTGAATGGAAGTAGAATAAACTCTAGTTCTGTTCAGGACTACKCAAAAAGTCACTGGATACAGGACAATTGCAGAGGAGAACAACAGTAGAAGACGGGTGGGGACCCCTTTTGGAAAATCAGAGCCTTACAAGCGTGCAGCAAAAATTCCCAATTCCCTTTCCAAGGCGGCCTGGTTCTGACAGAAATACACAAAGAAAKAAGACATTTCACGTAAATACATTAATGATTTCTTACTCAAAGGGCGGRGGTTTGTGTGCAAAGTATATGATTACTGTGAGAGTKGTTTCTYAATGTAKCAAAGTATTATGTCTCTGTCCCTCTCTCTCTCTCACCCTCTCCYTGTCTTTTGTAACAAGCAGCCATATTGTGTCAGTCCAGGAGGTTTGCAGATGCAGGAGGTTTCGATTGTTCAGAATAACAATATGATACAAGGTTATGTTAAATACGTTGACTGTTTATGGATGTGATAGACCTTTAGAGTTTAATTCAGGAGATGGTAGCTCTTTAAAGAKCCGCTCTCGTYGTGCCCCAAATCCTAATGAGTTAATTGTTACATGATTAATGTAAACGGGTAACAATTAAAAATAGTTAGTTGATTAGATAATTAACAMTCTTCAGATTAATGAAAGTAAAGTCACGACAATGTTGTTACTCTATGAGCTGAGTTTACCGTACAAGCTCATTTTAATTTATATAAATATTGGTTAATACTACAYCAGTTGCTAGGAATATTTACATCATGTAAACTATAAGAGCCATTCAAAATGTAGGCTTATCTAAATTGACGATGCACGTATTGTAAAGAAGTATGTGGTCAAACGGATTAAAATGACTGCCTCCAGAAGGGATGAACATGYGCCAGCCAAATGACTCACAACCTGCCACAAATGAAGACATCCAATCAACATCACATCATTCTCTGCTGCCCAGGCAGCCCTTTAATTGGCTGCTGCTGACTGACCAGTCAGATTCTGTGGCTGGGGGTGACAATTTATTCTTGGCGTCAGTCAGTGCAGTACACCCCCGGCCAATACAGGACAGGCCCTAGTGCCACTGTGCCATAACCTGGCAAAGGCAGGGACATCATTACACTTGAGTGGGCCTGCAGGACACACAAGGCAAGGATCACCACCACCCAGAGCCACAAGTGGTCTGTGAAGGACGGAAGGGCAGAAACAGACTGGCCATAGGGCAGTTCAGGCAAATGCCAGATGGGCTGGTCCATATTTAGCCCAGTGGGCCGTCTAGATTGTCGTTGCTTTCTCAGAATAATCATTATTTGTCTAATAATGGGGGCCTCGAGGAAAACAAACGGGCCGGTGTGGGCGCCTCGAGGAAAAATAGGAACCGGTGTGTTACAAATACCCAGGATGATTTCTGGTCCCAGTCCGTCCCTGTGGAATGGGATAATAGGACGGAGGGGTATAAGCCAGCTGTTAACAGGATGGTGTGTGTCTGTTTGGATGTTCACTAACCAGTCATTTCCAGCCAAGGGCAAAATTGGAATTTGGCAGTGCCTTGTAAATTAAATGGTTCATTCAATCACGTAGAACTGTGAGTCTAATGTTAAACTGTCTCTATGTTTTCCAGACTTCCAAAGGCGGCTAATGCTGGAATCGCCATTTATATATCGGTAAACCCTATTTATCCGGTGCAGTATGGTCGGTGAGTCTAACCCTTAAAGAACATCACAGACCAGCTAACACAATTCCCTTACTGAAGTAACGACCATCCCATGTCAGACCCCACATCAAGGCATGTTACATACTGTAAGTCTGGAGGTGAGACAAAGAGGCAGCCAGTCAGTCTGATGTCCCCTCTGTATATTCCCGTAAAAGTCAGTCTGCTGTCTGCCTCCCTATTTCCCCTCAGAAACTGGGGTGGGCAGTGAAGGGTTTGAGGACTGGAAGAGGTGAGTGAAGAGTTCAACTTTATGATAGTAGACAACATAGGGTACAGTGGGGATTGAATTTCTCTATACAATTCTAATGGAAAAGCTACCAATTTCGGGGACAGTTTTGAAAGCCAGCATGTGGCAAGGCAATGCATTCTTAGATTTTCTGTCACATGCCAAGTTATGCCACATTGGACCTACCATTCCAAATTTTCCACCAAAAGTAATCCCCCCCCCCCCCATCTTCTCCTTGATTGTGACATTCCCAAATATTCCCAACACTCCTATTCCCAGTCTCAGAGGTCTCTCCACAGGGGCTCGCTGGCGCTCAAATGGCTGTTCATTACAGACTGAGACCTGAGGGGAAGCAATAGTCGGACCGTCAGAGACACAAAATTGCATGTCACATTAGATTAGCCCAACGGAACCTCTGGATTGGCTCAGGGGAAGACGGAATTATTTCAATTACATTATTCCCCAAAAGTCTTTAAGCGATACCAATACTGATAAAAACACATTAAGAGTGATTTGTGATTTTCTCGAGTTATGCCATCCAACAGTGTTAATTCATATGTGGGTTTCTTCTATAATGGAACGCTCAAGTATATTTAATCGGTGTCCCTTCCATGGGACGGTTGAGCTAATGTAGGCTAATGCAATTAGCATGAGGTTGTAAGTGAGGTTGTAAGAAAATTTCCCTGGACATGGACATATCTGATATTGGCAGAAAGCTTAAATGTATTGTTAATCTAACTGCACTGTCCAATTTACAGTAACTATTACAGTGAAATAATACCATGCTATTGTTTGAGGAGAGTGCACAATTTTGAACATGAAAAGTTATTAATAAACAAATTAGGCACATTTGGGCAGTCTTGATACAAAAAATTTAACAGAAATGCAATGGTTCATTGGATCAGTCCAACACGTTGCACATACACTGATGCCATCTAGTGGCCAAAATCTAAATTGCACCTGGGTTGGAATAATACATTATGGCCTTTCTCTTGCATTTCAAAGATGACTGTACAAAAAAATACAAAAGAACAGGTTTTTTTTTCTTTGTATTATCTTTTACCAGATCTATTGGGTTAAATTCTACTACATTCCTTTCACCTTTCCATAAATGCCAAAGTGTTTCCTTTCAAATGGTACCAAGAATATGCATATTCTTGCTTCAGGGCCTGAGCCACAGGCAGTTAGATTTGGGTATGTCATTTTAGGCGAAATTGAAAAAAAGGGGCTAATCCTTAAGAGTTTTAAGCTGATGGAGGTAGCCTACATGGCCTATGCCCTCAGTCAATAAAAATCAGACACCCAATAAATACAGTATGAAATTYTTATTTTTGCATCGTAATCCCCTTAAGGATGTTTTGCCAAATCAAAAACACAGGACATGGCAATCAAACTAAGCAGGCCTGTACTGAATAAAGGAAAGMAGACAATTCCATCCTCTCCCCTTCACAGTTCTGTAGAAATGTCCATTTGTTTTCCTTAACATGTGAGACAGACCTTTTATGCATCTTAGTAAGCCTGGACCAGGCTTAGTGTTGGTCATTTTTAAGGTGAATGACTTTCCTCTGTCACGGTTACACTTAAGTYGCCTAGTAGTTCATTATACTGAAATGTACTAAATGTGTCATTTGGGTGCATTGAAAWAATGACAAATGTAAAATCTCAAAGGGTATGAGGGGTCCTATCCTGCAACTAACTATTCATACAGTGAGACAATATCTGTACCTGAACATGTATGTGTGTTTTGGATCTAAAATATACCGCACATTTAAAATCAGGACTAAAGCATCTTGTTCTAATGATTTGAATGGTCTTGCATGTAACTTATTTGTTGGCTCTGCCAGAAAGCGGAATTATTTTTTTWAAACAGTTTGATAACGGTTTAATCACATTTCAGAACATTTTCCAATTGCACGTGGAGKATAGAGGCTAGTAACCTACTGAGGGTAACATTGCACATTCTGAAGGCAGGTCGCAGACCCTCTCGGGAGAGTGATTCGGAGGAGAGAGATAGGCTAGAGTGGGAGAGGATGAGGGAATCGTCATTCGAAGCGRGGAAAGCCTCTGAGCAGCAGCAGCCGCAGCCCTGTGAGCTTCGCTTCGTCCTCACGTTGTTCCACTTCTTATCTTAAAATTCTAACTGGTCTGTCCATGTAAAAAAAAAATATACTGTAGCCAAGCTTACATTTTACTGCAAAAATACTTGGAAATAATCTCMACCTTTGCAAGCGCGTGTTTCTCTTTTGCTCGGACGGAATAAAGTGTCGACCATCGCTGACATTCGAACTAGAGAAAGATTTCGTTGTGTGGCTAAAACAACTCCGAGACAGCGTTTAACTAGGTAAGTAGGCTACAGGCAACTTTTCCTGTAAAATTGTTGTGGTAGGGCTAATGGGTTAAATTACATTTTGTTGGCTTCTTGTAAGACCTTCATGCAATATCATATTAATTATTATAATTGATCATTAGGGCCTATCTGGCTAAATGTTTGACAAGATCAGATATTTGCTCTTGGAGACTGCTGTCGTGTTTCACGCAAATTAGGGTTTGCATTTCATTTGAATAGCCTACTTTTCAAGATGTTTGTTGGGCATTCAGTTGTCCAACATCTTGCGCGGTTCTCAAATCTATTCCTCGGGGACACCGAGCCGTTTCACAATTTGGTTGTAGCCCTGAACTAGCTCTGATTCGCCTCAAGGGCTTGCTGCTTAGTTGACACGTTTAATCAGGTGAGCTAGCTCTGAACAGATCAAATACATGGAACGGCAGGTTTTTTGCGTGAAGGTTTTTCCAACTTACCCTGGCGTGTTACGACGAAATATATAATACATAAAATAAACGAAAATGACATAATTTCTTGAAAGGGGTCTGAGGGATGTTATAACACTTGTTGGAATGAGTATGCTAAGGGGTTCAAAATTCACCGGGAGCACAAGCCACGAATGCAGTTGACACGCGGGCTCCTTCATGGGATTGTGTTGCTTTTCGTTTAACAAAAGTTTAGAATTTTGCACATTCATACAGTAAAAATGTGAGTCTATCATAAACTAGGTTTCGAAGTAAACTTGGAGTCACGCGATGTCGCCGTGAAAGCATGCAGTTTATTAGGCTACAGGTGAAATAAARGATGATGAACTTCGCAGGGGGGTGAAAGTGCAGGATGATGAGCTTGATGTCTTTTCCAAATATGGAGGGTCTTATGCCGGTGACATGATCATCGATGCTTGGCTGCCGTTTGACAAATAAAACACATCTTGCTCTTTTGACCGTAAAAATCTAATCATGTAGGCCAGGGGTGTTTCAACTCTTACCCTACGAGGTCCGGAGTCTGCTGGTTTTCTGTTCTATCTGATAATGAATTGCACCCAGGTCTCTCGCTATATAACGCACATTTTGTGGGTGAGAAAACCATCAGTATAATACAAAATTAGATGGAAACTAATTACACTTGTATTTTGGATTCAGTATA
Source organism: Salvelinus sp. IW2-2015 (assembly GCF_002910315.2). NCBI lineage: Eukaryota > Metazoa > Chordata > Actinopteri > Salmoniformes > Salmonidae > Salvelinus > Salvelinus sp. IW2-2015. Next base: position 5,598,095 of record NC_036856.1, on the reverse strand, counting down.
TGGGAGTTTTTATGTGCCCTATAAGATCACGCACAGCCTTTATCTGCAAAAAGTCAATTAGATGGAAACACATCTCTGGCGGGAAAATCATCTTGTTTTTATGCGGATTTTAGAATATTCGCATGAAAATCTGTCGCCAATTGGATAGAAACCTAGTTACTGTTCAATAAAAGGGGAGATTATCACTAACAAAACTCTCTTTCACAACTAAAGATCCTTTTCAATTAAATAAAACTGCTGTTCAGATATTATTCTTTAGCCTACAAATTAGTTAATTTCAGAAACTTTAACATCGAAAACCATGAATTATTCGTTTCACAATCCTCTTGAACATCTGTACAATTAGATTTTAGAATGATGTTTTGTTAGACACCAATATTGGGATTATTTTATAACGTTTTATGCGGGCCACAACCGAAAACGAATTTCATCCCAAGATCAATCGATAAGTTGTAGTGTCAATCACATGGAAATGTAAGAGTATTAAAATATTTTCTATTGGATTCATATTTCATTAACTTGTCATAGAATATTAATTTGACAATAACTGCTGTTTCACATATAAATATCATAGAAAAAAAGGATAATAAGTAATAAGCCACATTTTCCTATTTACTGTGATGATTATTAACATCTTTTTTTGATATTGGGCAGATTGCAGACCTATATAGACTGATAGGCTATTAATAAGTCATAAACAAATACCCCGTAAACTACATCAACATTTCAAGATTTTATTTACATTATATTAATTATTACAATATGTTCTGCTATATTTCGTGTTTCTTTTTAAGCTTAACTCTTCATTTAATTAAATATATTCTCAGTTACAAATAACGAACACAGTTTCTCCAGTGCTATCAAAGTATTTCTTAACAGAATTGTCCAGATTTACAAAAAAAAACATTTTGCACATGTTTTATTTTAACCTTATTATTCAGCATTTGCATTAGTTCATTGTGAGAGTCATCGTTCTCTTTTTGTCTTCCATATCTCTTTCTTAAATAACCCTCGTTCTTGACAATTGTATTGGGATAATCAATGCTCTTCTCTCCTTATATAGCCCTATGAGAATGGACTCACAGTGAAATTATTCCACCTTGACTACATCATCTTCAAATCACACCAACACTCAGCCCCTCCCCCTGACCAGTCCCTCCCTCTATAGGACTAAGGGAGGCGTGGATTGGATGGACCTCCACCGGCCCTCCTTTAAGATGGACAGCTCCTCCTACCTGCCCAGTCCCCTGGCCTCCCCAGCCCTGATGGTGCTGGCCTCCACAGCCGAGGCTGGCAACGATTCCTCCATCCCTTGCCAGGCCCCACGGCCTTTTGGGGTCCCCATCTCCGAGAAGGACCTCCACCTCCCCTTCCCCTCCGGCTCCTACACATTTGCCTCCATGTACCACCGCCAGGGGCCCGTCTCCAGCCATGGCACCTTCCCCACCAGAGACTTCCCTGCCTCCCTGCTCCACCTCCACCCCCAGTTCCACCCCCCCAACCTGGACTGCTCATCTCTAGGGATGCTGAACCACAGCGGGGTAGGGGCCTTCAGACCCTTCTCCTCCCCGCCTGAGGAAAGGGAGGTCAGGGGTTATCAGTCAGCCTTCACCCCTGCTAAGAGGCTCAAGGGCTGCTATACCGACTCGGAAAGGAAGCAGTATGAGTTTGGAGGAGGGCGTATTCTCTCTGGTTCGCCGTGGTCGCTCAAAGCCGCTGAGGATTCTGGGAGGAAGTTGTTTGCGGTGTCTGGCCTGCTGTCAGACAGTGAGGCCTTGTCTAGTCCTGAGGACCGTAAGGAAGGCTGTGAGTATCGCCCTATTGTCATGTGTACTGCTCATCATAACACATTTACATGTTGTTATGTAAGAATTGTGCGCATTGCACTCTTTTAAAAATCCATGGTTTCAATACAATCGATCGAATGACAGTTATGGCCTGCATCTTGTCAGTGTATGTGTGTCTTTATGGAGTGTGCCCTTTTTACTCTTTGACAATCTTAACCAAAGTTTTTTTCCTGGTTGTGCAAAGTATGTGACACTTGGTGGAAAACAGCCCCTAGTCCATGTTTCTGGTCATTGGTCACAAAATGAACATTAGTACCTACACTGAATATAGTTTTTTGCCATTCTGGTTGAACACAGACACAAGTATGTAGAGATGACAAAGGAGGGGAAGTTTGAGCAAGCGACACCCTGTCAGAGATAACGAGGTGACAGAGAGCGAGAGACGCTCAGCTCCACAAACGACACCCTTAGCTCAATATGGCCACCCACGCCATGATGAGCCATCTGATTTGTTGACAAATAAGGAGGAGAGGTGTCAGTCAGAGCGGCAGGGCGAGAGCCACTCCTTATTATGCTAGAGGATAATTGCCCGACAGTGCGGGGGCACCACAGCGTTCGCCTCCCCTCGCCTCCACCTCCAAAGAGCGGYAAGGAAGGTAGACACGCCACCACAAAGCATGATGGGAAATCAAACCCCCTCACGGCCGTCAAGGTGGCGCCTGACGTTGAAATCCCCCGTAGAGAGAGGACCCACAATCCTTAGTAGATCAGAGGAGGGCCATGTTGAAAATAATGACAATGAGTGAGGAGAGAGAGTGTGTGAGAGAGAGAGGGAGAGAGGGAGAGATGGGGGAAGGATGGAGGGAGGATGGAGCGGGGAAGAGGGGTGATATCCCCCCGTATCACCTTAAAGAAACGTTTCATCCCACACATCAAGGCCTGGCGCCTGGATGAGTTGTCTTGAGAAAAGTTTGGGTGTGTGTGTGTGTGTGACTCTGAGAAAACGTATTGTTTTTGACAACATGCTGCTGGTTGAATAACAGGGACAGGGTGGATGCTGCCTGGGAGACAGAGCAGCAGGAATCCCAATAATGAAGCCCCAAATAAGGACAGGATAGGAAAGATGCCAAACAGGTGTGTGTGCGCGCATGCGTGGCTGTGTGTGTGCATGCATGTGTGTATGCTTGCACCCGTGTGTGTGTGTTCCTAAGTTAGTGTTGTAACAATTGTGTGCTATAGCTTGCAAAATAAACAAACGTGACTCTTGGTGACAACCAATGTTCCCTCAAATTTCTTTAGCAAATTCCAGGTCTGCTGAGCGCAAACTTGAACGTTGTGAAAATTCTATGCAACTTCTGGCGAGCGTGTACTGTGAACACTGAGGCTGTACCTGCTTTAATTTACAGTTATAACAGTGGCCAAGTAGGCTTCTGTGGCTATTTGATCATAACATAGGCCTATCAGAGTGGCCTACCATAGAAAAACTATGGCGAAAATGCATCCCATAACCTTTTAACATGGAAATAAGTGTTCTATCATTCAGCCTACAGTAGCAGCCGATGTGTGGTGTTCAATGTAGGCCTACATTCCATCAGACTTTTGAAGAAAACATGCAGGGCATTGACATTAACCTGTTTATCTACTTGTCCTCCAGACAAGGAGGMGACTGCAAATATTGTGTTGTTTGATGCAAGAAACCACTTTACAAAAAACGATTTATTATTATTCCCATACCATTATTACAAAGAGTCAGACAAATGCCCTCTGCCTGTTGGCTACTTAGCTTATTCAAGCCTGTCTCAAAATACAACACTGCCCCTTTAAGACAGAAAGAAATATGTTTTTCGAAGATGGCTAGAAATGTTTTGTGCACTTGTAGGAAGCAGCCACTCCCTCATTGCTGACTAGAAATTAMCTATACCTGGGCTCACTTACTAGCAAAGAACATGAACAAGTGTACACACCTGGCTACATGCAGCTCTCGCTTTGATCTCAAAACWAGCGCATCTACTCATGACTGCTCATGCTGTAAACACAGTCCAGTTCAAAGTGAATGGCACAGATCCATATATGGCAATGGTCTATTTGAATACTGCAGCTCTGAGTGGTTATGGCGCACAGGTCTGTGTAGAGTATGGGCCTGAGTCGAGCCTGTTAATGCAATAGAATCCTACTCCAATGTGTTCTGCCTACAAGAAAATGTATTGTATAGTTTGTTTTGTTTCGGTATGTTGCATTAAAAGTGGCTAGTATTGCGTTGATTCATTCACAATTCGCACAGTAAAGGGAAACGTTGATAGTGTTAACTATAGCGGACACTAGAAAGTCGTGCTTCTTTGTGCGGGCTGATATTTCTTCTGTGCGGCAGTCTCGGGGGAGCTGCGCGCCCATGCACAGCTTATAGGGAACATTGGTGACAACATAAAGCAGATTTTTCCAACATTAGGACTGTTTTCCTCAAGAAAGTAAGTCTACTTCATGTTTTGTTTCCCTTCCTTCCTTACGTCCTAGTATCGCGATACTGGTATCATGACAAACCTAGTTTAAATTACCTCCAAACATAGAGGATCATTTGATTAAAGTACAGAGATGGACAGGGGCAGAATAGGGTTCCCCAACCCATAGTGGGTACTATGCAGCTCAAATCAGTTTGGGGAAAATTAAATCTGAGTGATGGAAGCAGCTTTTCCTGCTTTATCCAATTTTATCGAAGCTCAGGCAAACTAAGGGCTTTAATGCAATTGAACTCCCAGGACTTTTCGAAAGGCTGACGTTTGGTTCCTCTTGACTGACTAACAGGCAGCCACTTCAGGTCTTATGTGTTAAGCTTCAAATCTTCGGGGATGGAACTCTTTGGTTGCTATGTAGACCACCTGGCCCGTACATGACAATACATGACACAATACAGTACATGAACATAACGTAGCCGACATATGGAAATGTGTGACCGTATGCATCACAATGAACACAGAAAACACACAAAAAAGCAGCACATTTGTTCACAGGCATTCTTTATATACAGGTATCTCTCTCTGTTCTATCCGCTTCTATGCGCTTAGAGATTCATTCATTCGCGTACACTCTCCAGTGGATGTCTACCTACAGTATCTCACTGTGAATGGGGATATTTGGTGTGAGTGTATCAGTTTAAAACGGTTCTACCTGCTTTGGCCAGACAGGCTTGATGTGGCAATCCTTGCTGGGTTCGCCTGTTGTCTTCTGTATCGTCGTGTTGCTCGTTGACGTCTCCTCTAGTATCCAAACCACAACATTACCCTAGGGGCCATATGTATCAACCGTCTCAGAGTGTAATTTAGGATCACTTTTTAGATAACAACGGATGACTACATGGATGGGGGGGGGGGGGCCTGATCCAAGATCAGAAGCTGAGATACATACGGCCCCAGACGTTCTCTGTTTCATCTGACGATGTTCAGACGAGCAGTGGGATGTGACAGCTGTTCAAACAGCCTCTCTCTTTCAAAGGGCAGATGTCTCCAGCGAGGCGAATCATGCTTATTTTCCTCAGGGAGATGTTTCAAACTTGAGCTGTAACTAACGGGGTACGAGGACAGAAGTGGGAACAGAGGAAGAGAATGACAAAACACCACGTCCTACCGCAGCGTTCAAGACCCAGACAGACAGTGTTGATCTTCCCGTGATTCCCTGCGTCGTTATCACACAGTGTGGTGGCGAGCTTCAGTTACTGTAAGGGAGAGTTCGGATAACTGGACGCAGCTGGAGCGTCTAGCTATAAGAATAGTAAACGTGAGCATGTGAGAAAAGCAGTTGGTAGAATAATTATGCCATCAGAGAAAGGAGCAGGTGTGTGTGTGTGTGTGTGTCTGTGTCTGAGCATGTTTGTGTGTGCGTCTATGCGTGTGTATGGGTGCGTGTGTGAGAGACTACATCTTGGGAATAGAGAGCGGAGCAGATAGATGTGTATGCATGAGCATCGAGCGGTTCCTGTTGATCTCCTCCCCTGGGTTGTCAGCTAGATGTAAACTGTGTCTTACAGGAGGCTTCACTCAATACACCCTCAGCTGGACAGCTGCACTGGATAACATGCCTCCCAGTTATTGAATGAGGACCCACAGCTTTGATAAGAGGCATCTACCTTGCACACACACCACACACTGTATGAACACTCAGCGCACACACACACACACACCACACACAACACACACACACAACACCAAACCACAACACACACCACACACACACACACACACACACAACACACACACACACCCAAACACACACACCACACACACACACACAACACACACACACAACACACAAACACACACATATAGGTGATAGACAAGTGCGACGCACAGCATGCACAGCACGCACGCATACACACACGCACACACACACACACACACAACACCACACCACACACACACCACACAACACACACACACACACACAACACACACACAACACACACACACACCACACACACACACCACACACACACACAACAATTATCGGAAATGTGTCTGGAACCAACTAAACCCATAAAGCATCACATGAGAAGTAATCCCTGTGCCAAGTTGAAATCTGTGTCCCAAAAACCTTATTCCCTACAAAGTGCATTACTTTGGGAGGCCTATGAGAATAGGGTGTCATTTAGGAAGTAGCCTACGATTAATCTATGGGATATTGATTCTGTACAGGCAGGTTGGTGTTACCTTGAATCCCGTCCCAGGCTTGTATAACATACCGTAAACGACTCTTGAACACTGAACACATCTGGTGAATCCAGCCCTGGAGTGCAATGCTCAAATGTTTCCCCTCTCCCATTCTGTTAACTTCCTTGGGCCTCGCTTCCCCATCAGTGGAGGATTTAGCAGCTCTCTCCAGTTATTCCAGTTATCCCATAGAATAATAACTCATTCCCTCAACAGCAGATTCCACCACCCATCCTGATAAGGAAGGCTTCCCACCATATCTGTGTCGAATTCAAGAAACTGGGAGCAGGGCGCGTTAATCCGAGATTCCGTCAAGCTGCTGAGTTCCCGAGTCACGGTTTGAGTTTGTGGTTGTACTGTACATCTGCTACAGTGGTCTTCCCTCTCCTTGCCACACACAGCAAGGGGGGGGGGGTCATTAAGATAAGAAAGAGAGAGAATAACCCATCCAAAAATCCCCAAATCTAAAGGTTCTAATGGTACGATCCATTTGACAGCTGTGTTACCATAGATGAAGAGAATGTCTGAGCCTGGATCTTCACTGCTGCTCTGTGTTGACCGTGTGGGCTGATTTCAGACACATAAGAGAATAAATATTTTTAATGTAATGACGACTGTGTTTGATGTTCAAGGGCCGTGGTTGACTATGTTTGACTGTTGCCCTCCTGTTGTGGCAGTAGTTGGTTCTTCTAATGTACTCTTAAGTTGACGAGCTTTCATCTTCGCAGGGGATGGGGACCTCTGTTATTCTATTTTTTTTACCTTAATCTTTTCTGGACAGGAGAGGCAGTTTGTGGAAGTTATCCATCCACGGCACCCACACACAGCACATTGATACAGTGCCGTTGGAAAGTTTTCAGACCCTTTGACTTTTTCCATATTTTGTTACGTTACAGCCTTATTCTAAAACGACAAGGCAAAAAGAGATTTTTTGAAATGTTTGCCATTGTATTAAAAATAAAAAACATAAATACCTTATTTACATAAGTATTCGGACCCTTTGCTATGAGACTCGYAATTGAGCTCAGGTGCATCCTGTCTCCATTTATCATCCTTGAGATGTTTTTAAAACTTGARTGGAGTCCACCTGTGGTAAATTCAAATGATTGGACATGATTTGGAAAGGCACACACCTGTCTTTATGAGYTCCRACAGTTGACAGTGCACGTCAGAGCAAGAAACCAACCCATGAGGTTGAAGGAATTGTCCGTAGAGCTCCGAGACAGGATWGTGTCGAGGCACAGATCTGGGGAAMGGTACCAAAACATGTCAGCAGCARTGAAGATCCCCAAGAACACAGTGYCCTCCATCATTCTTCAATGGAAGAAYTTCGTAACCACCAAGACTCTTCCTAGAGCTGGCTGCCGACTGAGCAATCGGGGAAAAGGGCTTGGTCACGTAAAAAGGCACATCAATAAACCCACTTGGAGTTGCAAAGGCACCTAAAAACAACCTGCTTTATCTTTGTCTTTATGGTGTTAAATTGATTTTAGAATAAGGCTGTAACCTAACAAAAATGTGAAAAAGTCAAGGGATACTGTCCGAATGCACTGTATATTCACAAGAGGAATAAACCCCATCCCAAAAATCTTAAGGGGCAGTGCAGTCAAAAAAGTTACACAGATAATGTGAACATTTGATAATGCCCTATTGTGTAAGAGCTGTTTAAAAAAAATACCTGGAATTTAAACCTGTTCAGGTGGGATGGCGTTTTGTGATGTCATCTGACATCACAATCTGATACGATTATTGTGAACAATAACCAGTCATCTTTTATTTGCATATGTATCCTCCTACTTTAAAGAGGTAGTCTCTTAGAGCAGGGGTCGCAGCCAACTATATAGCTGCAAACAATTCTGAAAGTACATTTAATTTTCACGTGTTTCACTGCAAACTGTCATAAACAAATCTCAAAGTATTAGACACCGCAAACTCCTAGCTACTATCTAATCATATCAACATTGATTTGTCCAACCCCTGGTTAGCCCTATTGGCTTAAAAAGCCAACCTAAAACAATATCTCCAATTAATTTCCAGCAATATTTACCTGTGTGGTGCGCGTGTTTGTCTATCACAACGTGTGTAACCAATTGGTGTGATAACCGTCTTGTGGGTTGACAGAAATACTTCCCCAAATTCTCAATAAATATTAACTGCAAAGTAGGCTTACCTGACAGAAGTACAGTTCCAGTCAAAAGGTTTGGACAACTACTCATTCAATGGGTTTTCTTTATTTTTAATTTTTTACATAGTAGAATATATACATGAAACAATCAAAATATGAATAACACTAATGTACAAAATGTATTAACCAAAAAAGTGTTAAACAAATTAAAATGTATTTATACTTCAATTCTTCAAAGGTAAGCCACCCTTTTGCCTTGTGACAGCTTTGAACACTCTTTGGCATTCTTAACCAGCTTCACCTGGAATTCTTTCCCAGCAGTCTTGAAGGAGTTCTCACATATGCTGAGCACTTGTTGAGTGCTTTTCCTTCACTCTGTGGTCCAACTGATCCCAAACCATCTCAAATGGGTTGAGGTCAGGTGATTGTGGAGGCCAGGTCATATGATGCAGCACTCCATCACTCTCCTTGTTCAAATAGCCCTTACACAGCCTGGAGGTGTGTTTTGGGTCATTGTCCTGTTGAAAAACAAGTGATAGTCCCACTAAGCACAAACAAAATGGGATGGTGTATCGCTGCAGAATGCTTTGGTAGCCATGCTGGTTAATTGTGCCTTGAATTCTAAATAAATCACTAACAGTGTCACCAGCAAAGCACTCCCATAACATCACACCTCCTCCTCCATGCTTCACGGTGGGAACCACACTTGCGGAGATCATCCGTTCACCTACTCTGTGTCTCACAAAGACACGGCGGTTGGAACAAAAAATCTCCAATTTGGACTCATCAGACCAAAGGACAGATTTCCACTGGTCTAATGTCCATTGCTCATGTTTCTTGGCCCAATCAAGTCTCTTCTTCTTATTGGTGTCCTTTAGTAGTGGTTTCTTTGCAGCAATCRGACCATGAAGGCCTGATTCACGCAGTCTCCTCTGAACAGTTGATGTTGAGATGTGTCTGTTACTTGAACTCTGTGACGCATTTATTTGGGCTGCAATCTGAGATGCAGTTAACTCTAATGAACTTATCCTCTGCAGCAGAGGTAACTCTGGGTCTTCCTTTCGTGTGGCGGTCCTCATGAGAGCCAGTTTCATCATTGATGGTTTTTGTGACTGCACTTGAAGAAACTTTAAAAGTTCTTGAAATTTTCAGAAATGACTGACCTCCATGTCTTAAAGTGATGATGGACTGTCGTTTCTCTTTGCTTATTTGGACTGTTCTTGCGATTATATGGACTTGGTATTTTACCAAATAGGGCTATCTTCTGTGTAGGGCCTTGTCACAACACAACTGATTGGCTCAAACTCATTAAGAAGGTTGGTTACTATGTGATTCCATATGTGTTAGTTCATAGTTTTGATGTCTTCAATATTATTCTACAATGTAGAAAATAGTAAAAATAAAGAAAAACTCTTGAATGAGTAGGTTTGTCCAAACTTTTGTATATCATGAGTAAGTATATCATTTGTGTCTATCATTTGCAAACTTTGCCATGAAATGAGCAGCAGCAGTACAGAACCATCGCTAGACTGGCACATTAGATGGCACATTCCTCACTCGCTAGATGTGAAATTAAAGGGCCAGACATGCAATTAAGTGGGAATTACACTCAAAAATAAAACAGTTAGTTTTCTTCCAGACCTAGATAAACATGGTTGTGTGATGTGCTTTCATCATTGAAATGGACTCCGAACATCCAACTTCKTTGTTTTTCTARGAACAATTGTAACTTTGAGAGTGAAAAACAAAAKAAAATCTAAAGCCAGGAAAAATTTAACTGAGAACATCATTTTGGAAAATAGACAGGGGGGGCCCCCCTTCGAGTTGTGTATTAAACATTATTTTACCAGTTATATTGGCAGAACATAGRGCCCTACTTTRTCTTGCACACTAACATTAAGGAACTTGGAAAGAGTTGTGGGGAAYAGTTTCATGGGAGAAGAGAAGAATGGGCCGATTTAATGGCTAGAAAAACGTTTGTAGCTCTCCACATTTCATTTTTGATAAAGTATCTCTCARGCTCGAAAAGGTTGGAGACCCCTGCTCTAGAGTCTAWACCAGATCCTATCRGCCAATCAGGGCTGTGTATGTAAATATCTTTACATTTGTATCAACGCGCCCACACGATCAGACTTTCTATATCAATMGCAAAAGGAGGCTCAGGGAAATAAATGAAAAAATATATATATTTGGAGTTATTTTTATGAAATGAACACACACAGTGATTTCTTAGACATATAGTGATGATTTAAAAATACAAATAAAAAGACTACATGGGGACTTTTAGACTTATTCCAACCCAATGTATGCCCTAAACGGCCTCATAGTTCTAGTCACCCACTCCAGTCCAACCAATCTCATAGTCCCAGGTAAACTTCACTGTACTGTTATCTACACTGAGTGTACAAAACATTAGGAACACCTTCCTAATGTTAAGTTGCACCCTTTTTTCCTTCAGAACAGCCTCAATTCGTCGGGACATGGACCCTTTTGACTCCGATGGTTCCCACAATTGTTTCAAGTTGGCTGAATGTCCTTTGGGTGATGGGCCATTCTTGATACACACGGAATCTGTTGAGCGTGAAAAACAGATCGGTGCGCCTGGCACCTACTACCATACCCCGTTCAAAGGCACTTAAATCTTTTGTCTTGCCCATTCACCCTCTGAATGGCACACATACACAATCCATGTCTCCATTGAATCAAGGCATAAAAATCCTTCTMTAACCTGCTTTCTCCCCTTCATCTACACTGATTGAAGTGGATTTAACAGGTGACATCAATAAGGGATCATAGCTTTCAGTTTGGATTCACCTGGTCAGTCTATGTAATCGAAAGAGCAGGTGTTCTTAATGTTTTGTACATTCAGTGTATAGTGCACATATCTTCATCCACTCACCATACACAGCCGTTCAGTGTATAGGGACAAGGGGGGGTTGTCTGCCAGTGACATGGAATCCATATGTTCTCATTCTCCAGGTCTAAAAAGGAGCCCAGTTACAATGTGTCAGTCAGCCCAGRGCCCCCACAGCTCCATGGCATGGGGCGAGACTGGAGTTATAGGTCTGGCAGTGGATTTTTACAGTAGCATGGGGAGAGAGAGAGGGTAAATCTGAGTCCTAAATGGCACCATATTCCCAATGTAGTGCACTATGTAGGGAAGAGGGTGCCTTTRGGGACGCATCCAGGGTAACACTGTATGATGCTGGGAGGGCGTCCCTATCACAGTGGTCATTGGTGAGGACTGACGACACCTGTTTGGCTGCTCAGTGAACAATCTTTTTACAGCTGTATTAACTACCATTTGTCTGGAAACTTTTGTCTTCCTTTTATCTTTCTGCATTCCCCTCATGTTGTCACAAATAGTCATTCGACAGTTGAACAGGATGTGGGAGGAGAGAGAGCGAGAGAGAGAGAGAAAGAGAAAGAGAGAGACAGAGCTAAGTAAATAAATAAAAGAGAGCGAAAGCGAGAATGATAACGAGAACGATAGAGAGAGAGAGAGAGAGAGAGAGAGAGAGAGAGAGAGAGAGAAGAGAGAGAGAGAAGAGAGAGAGAGAGAGAGAAGGAGAGAGCGGGTCTCATTATGAGAGCGGACCAGGGGTCGTTAAATCAACAGTCTGCTTTAACAGAGCTTCCGTCTCCCTGCACCTGATCGACTTGCTGCATCATGTGATTCCGAACGCTTCTCTCTCTGATGTCACTTCAAAGACCCATGGAGGAAGAGGTAGTGGGAGAGGGGGAAACCCAGTGGGGAGGAGGAGATGAAGGGTGGAGGGGGCGTTGGGTGGGTGGCTATAGGGAAGGCTTCACTCTTAGAAAAAAAAGGTGCTAAGTAGAACCATATAGGGTTCTTRGGTTTGTCCACAGGGGAACCCGTTMTTGGTGCTAGGTAAAACCCTTTGCAGATGGTTCTTCATAGAACCCCCTGTTAATGGTTCTACCTAAAGCCCTTTATAAATGCTTCTACAAATAACAATTTTTTCCTAGAAGCCCTCTATGAACGGTTCCACCAGCCTTATTAGCCTTTAAAATGTAACTATTGTTAACGACACATAACATATATCCCAAGGCCTTTCTTTGAGGGCTTTCAAAGTGATGTGTAATTCCTATTGGAATCCAGCCAGAGTGAGGATATCCAACAATTGTAACTTTTATTCACATACATCATCTAAACTGGAACAACCATCTCAGTAACCGGTGCAATAAGTATAACTACTATATACTACTATAATAACTACTAACAGATTGGATTAGTTTTAAAATATGTATGTTATTTATCTTGTGTATAGCATAAGGTTGATCAACCAATCAATGCACAAAAATACAGATCTTGAAACAAACAATTCTGAAAATCAACSTGCAGTAGAGCATGCTGGGAAATATAATAACGATGGGCGTGGTTTTGAGTGTTTTACTCTACACAGAGAAGAAAGTACACAATCACACTAAACTCTGGTTACTCTGATTAACACCAAAACTGGACATTTTTTACACCACTGAGTGTTGAGTTAATTTAACTTCTGAATCAACAGTAGGTCAAATTGGCCAATTTGCTGTATAGCATACAATACACTGCTGGTTCACTCATGTTCCCTTTGTTTCTCCTACTCTCTGCTCAATAAAATAACAGAAAACACTCATTTCAATCTCAGCAAAGATATCGAGGTCAGCAATGAATAATTTGACATATTATGTAAAATGATTAAGGGAATAGCAGATACATGCACACATATTCCCATATAGGTACGGTTTGAAACATTCTCACGTTCTCTTTTTAAACGTAGCAGTATCAGATTTCTCCAACTCCTCGTGTTAAAGTGTCAACACTGAGGTAAACTCTAATGCTAAGGCACTATTTAAAAGAAAGAAAAACAAAATCACAATAAAAAAGCTTATTCAGATTCAGAAGYATTCTACTGTATGTAGAATCRTTTTTGCCTTCCAAGGAATCCATCCTGCCTCCCCCCCAAAAAACGTTCTTAGGATGTTAAAGGTTCTAGGTAGAACKCTTTCCCTTACAAAGAACCCTCATCTTCCAAAAAGGATCTTTGAACTCTTGTTTTCCAACAATGGGTTCTTCAGATGAAAATGGTTGTTGGCAAAAACCCTATCCCTTGGCAAAGAACCCTTTTAGAACCCTTTTTATCTAAGTGTGGGCCGATTTTTTTCGGAGCGGATGGTCGGGTGACTGAAACATATTTATAATTGTACACTACAAATTGACCTCAAAGAGAATTTAATACCTTGATTACATTGAGACACAATCACGTCTTTTTATTTCCTAAATGAAACAAATTTGTAGCTGAATTCCTGTTAATTTTTGTATTTATTTATTTAAAAAAAAAACTTTTCTTTTTTTTTTACTTTGAAGGGCCCCAAAAAYATCACGGTTATAGCCAACCTCGGTCCTATGGGCTCTGGTCAAAATGTAGTGCACTGTATAGGGAATAGGTTGCCATTTGGGACGGATCCTAGGGCGAAGGGGAATGGGGCTGCGGTTGTCGATCACTGGCTCAGTCAAAAAAGACCACATCCCCTGTTCTGTCCCCGGAGTCTAACAAATCACTCAGGCAGATAGAAAGGGCAGGAAGGGCAAATGCTCAGCTTAAACAGACACTTACTGAAGATCAGCACACACAAGATGACAGTCTAACAGTGTGTGTGTGTGTGTGTGTGTGTTTGTTTGTTTGTTTGTTTGTGTGTGGGCAGTTGGAAACGAGGGAGGGAGGGAGTGTGTGTGTGTGTGTTTGCGTACCTACCTGCGTGCCAGTGTGCGTGCCAGCGTGCGTGTGTATACTCTGTGTGTTTGTGTGTGTGCGCGCGCGCGCGCGCGCCGATCCATGCATGTGTGTGTTGCCACAGACCTCATTATACAGCATTAGACTCAGACCTCCTGCTGCTTACTTCTCACCCAGCTGTGAGGCAGATCTATAAAAGCAGAGGGACCCACAGACATAGAAAGTGCTACTCATATGACCTGTGACCTCTGAACCACAGCAACAACACACATTGTTTCTCACAAACCTCTATGCATCCCAAATGATACCCTATTCCCTATACAGGTGTGCTATCTTAATTTGACCCGTTTTTTCACAGCAATAAAATAATCCTGCAACGACAGGAAATGTTAACTACATTATCCTGATATTTTTTGTAGGGGTGGATACATTATTCATTAGGGCAAATAAAGTCTTACATTTTTTAAGTGTCAATTATTAACTTTAGAAGCCTTTTTAAAAACTTGAATACCGGGGTCTGGTCAAAAGTAGTACACTATATGGAGAATAGAGTACCGTTTGGGACGTGATTCTGTTCCCTCAATACAGATGAAGTAACCATGAATGTCCACCACTAAACACACAGCGACCAGTTGACCAAAAAGTATTCCACTGATAAGTCATTACATTCAGCTTACCTATAGTGCCTAGTAATGAGCTGGTACTGTACCCCTTAAAGGTAAAAGTGTACAGAAAGTGACCCCTCACCCCCTCCTTACACCCCCAGCTCTGTATGAGGGGTGTAAACTAAACACCTCTCTGTGCACCACTGAGAATACCAGTCCACTGTGGCCTTAAATCACTGATCTGGTAATTGGTAGGAAAACAGTGGTCCAGCTGTATATAACCTTTTATGTGTTGTCTCAGCTATTTATTATGGTGGTAAAGAGTCTGTGTGTGTGTGTGTGTGTGTGTGTGTCTGTGTGTGTCTGTGTCAGGGGTGATTTGGCAGAGTGCTTGAGGAGGGTTGATGGTGGATGATGCTAATTGTCCTCGTAGACCACACAAGCAGTGCTGGACAGTATAAACCTGGTTAGAGGCAGGCGAATGAAGAGGTCAGTCCATAATGGAATGAGAACCCAATGTCATAAAATAATCAAAATAATTGTAGGAATTGCGACGGTGTGAAATTCCCCATATCTCGCTTGCCGTAGTGTAAGCTTACTCCTCGGTTAAGCCGTGCGTCTGTCTCTCTAAGAAAAAAATTCGAAAACCTCTCAAATAGATTTAACAGCGTTACTGTGTGTGTGTGTTGGGGGGGGGGGGGGTTCCCCGATCTGATTAATTATATTCTATGCCAGCCACGCACATTGTAATGCAGATAATGTTATACAGAATTATACAGTATTGAGTATACAAAATCCCAGGACAGTCACTGTTATAGCAGTATCGTACCACTGGGTCTGGGTGGGCTAGAACCGAGGCCAGGTTCTAACTGGCGGAGGTCCAGCCTCATTAGCTCAAGCCACTCTTTTGAAGCTCTGTTCAGTGGAGGAGAGAGGAGCTTGACCTTTCAGCTGGAAGTGGCCTGGCTACAGCACCGCGGCACGACTTGGGATTGAACAAGAACAGAGAAGCGAGGATCTATAACTGGCCCGCGTTGCCAATGGTCTTTGTTCTCCTGTGTTAGCAGACGGGGAGGGAATATCGCTGGGGGCGTATTGATGAGCGAGGAGCGAGCTCACCAGGGCTACAGACACGTATGCGGTTAAATGCYTGCATTTGCGCGAATGCACGCCCGCCCGCGTATACCCACGCACGCACACACACACACACACACATGTACAGTGCCAGTCAACATTTTGGACACACTTACTCATTCAATGGGTTTTTCATTATTTTTGACTATTTTCTACATTGGAATCATGTAGTTAACAACCTTCTTAATGTATTTGAGCCAATCAGTTGTGTCGTGACAAGGTCGGGGTGGTACAGAGAAGACAGCCCTATTTGGTAAAATACCAAGTCCATATAATGGTAAGAACAGTTCAAATAAGCAAAGAGAAATGACAGTCCGTCATTTTGAGTCCAAATTTGAGATTTTTTTGGTGTCTTTGTGAGACGCAGAATAGGTGAACGGATGATCTCCGCATGTGTGGTTCCCACCGTGAATCATGGAGGAGGAGGAGTGATGGTGTGTGGGTGCTTTGCTGGTTACACAGTTTTTCAAGAATAAAATGACTCAAAACACACCTCCAGGCTGTGTAAGGGCTATTTGACCAAGAAGGAGAGCGATGGAGTGCTACATTAGATGACCTGGCCTCCACAATCACCTGACCTCAAACCAATTGAGATGGTTTGGGATGAGTTGGACCACAGAGTGAAGGAAAAGCACTCAACAAGTGCTCAGCATATGTGGGAACTCCTTCAAGACTGTTGGAAAAGCATTCCAGGTCAAGCTGGTTGAGAGAATGCCAAGAGTYTGCAAAGCTGTCATCAATGCAAAGGGTGGCTACTTTGAAGAATCTCAAATATAAAATATATTTTGATTTGTTTAACACTTTTTTGGTTGCGACATMATTCCATATGTGRTATTTCACAGTGTTTATGTCTTCACTCTTATTCTACAATGTAGAAAATAGTAAAAATAAAGAAAAACCCTTGAATGAGTAGGTGTGTCCAAACCTTTGACTGGTACTGTACGTGCACACAAACACACAGGCAAATGCGCATTCACACACACACAAACGCACACACGCTGGCACAAAACATCGGCCACTGTTTTTCTCCACTGTGGTGTGAAGGCTCCCTTTGTTTGGCTGCCCTTATTCCAGTGATAGTGCTGGGTCGGTGTCTGTGTGTCTTGTCTGACTGATTGTCTTACCCTGAATAAGTCAACCACTGCCCTGTTCAACCACACTGGCACACTAAATGTGAACCAGCTACTCTGGGGGGGGGGGTCAGACGTCCAGACCTGCCAGCGATTCTTGCATGACTCTGTGTGTGTTTAGACATGTGTCTTCCCACTGGGCACACACTGGTTGAATCAACGTTGTTTCGACGTCATTTCAATCAAATTACGTTGAAACATTGATTTGACATTTGTGCCCAGTGAGTTGTATGTATTCCGTAACGAAAGGATCGTCTCTCAGATACAGAAGCTGACGTTTAGTCAGACAGACAGACAGACAGACAGACAGACAGACAGACAGACAGACAGACAGACAGACAGACAGACAGACACACCGACACACACCAGACACACAGACACACAGACACACAGACCACAGACACACAGACACACAGACAGTTACTATGCCAGGCTGTGTGGGGAAACACAAACACTGGTTGATCAGTGCACCAGGGCCCGTATTCACAAAGCACCTCAGAGTAAGACTGCTGATCTAGGACCTGTCCATGTGATCCTGGTCATTATGATCCAACAGTTCAAACTGATCCTAGATCGGCACTTTAGGAATGCTAGCTTTCTCTGCTATGTCCCTCATCCCAGCAACAGTGGTATGTGACTGTGAGACAGCATCTGATGTTATCTGTATGCGGAGAGACATGATAGGAAGCCGGATCACTTTGAGGGCTACGTGTGATGTGGTGCTGGTCGCTATTAGTACTGTTTTCCTGTTTCCAACCTCTCACACCTTTGGTGTATGGGGGACAGGTGTGAGTGTGTATGTGTGTGTGTGTCTCTGTGTCTGGGTGTGACTATGTACAGTATGTGCACGTGCTTGCGTGTGTTTGTGTGTCTGCGTGCGTTCATGCGTTCGTGCGTCCGTGACTCGAGGTCCCCTGCTATCTAGAAGTCCCATTGACTGTGAGCGTTCAGGGTCAAAGTACTTGATGCAATCAGCTTCGTAGAATGAGCCTTTCATTTTCCCCCATTAAGCACTAATTGACAGGCTGTTGACAGAGAGAGGGAGAGAGGGAGAACAAAAAAGAGAGCGAGATAGGGAGAGAGGGAGAACAAAAAAAAGAGACGGAGAGAGGGAGAGAGGGAAAGGGAGAGCGGGAGAGCGGGAGAGGGAGAGAGAGAGCACGAAAAAGAGTGAGAGACAGAGGAAAAGGGAGAGAGGGAGCGAGCACGAAAAAAGAGTGAGAGACAGAGGAAAAGGGAGAGCGGGAGAGGGAGAGAGGGAGCGAGCACAAAAAAAGAGTGCGAGAGACAGAGAGAGGGAGAGAGAGTCCTCCCTCCCCACCTCTTCTCTTCCACTCCTTCTCCCTCTCACGCTGTCCTCACTTATTCGCTCCCTCCTCTACATCCCACCTCTATCTCTCCCTCTCGTCCACCTCTCCGTCTCGTTCTTCCCTCTCGTCGCTCTCTACGCTCCCTCCCTCTCTCCCCTCTGTCTCTCCCTCTCTCTGTCTCTTCTATCGCATCCCTCCTTCCCCCTCCGTCTCTCTCCTTCTCTCGGTCTCTCTATCCTCCTCCCTCTCCCCCTATGTCTCCCTCTCTCTCCCTCTCTCGTCTCCCCTCTCTCTCCTCTCCTGTCTCTCTAATCGCTCCCCACTACTCTCTTCCCTCTCTCGTCTAAATCCTATCGCTCCCTCCCCCTCTCCCCCTGTCACCCACTCTTTTTTATACCAATTTGCTCTAACTCTCCCTCTCCTCGAGTCTCTCCTCCCACTCTCTCCTCTCCTTGTCTCTCGCACACTCTTTTTATGTGCTCGTCTCCCTCTCTCCCTCTCCTTCACCGCTCCTCCCGGTTACTCTCCTCGATCTCTCACTCTTTTTTCGTGCTCGCTCCCTCCTCTCCCTTTTCCTCTGTCTCTCACTCTTTCTGCTCTCTCTCTCCCTTCTCCCGCTCTCCCGCTTCCCTTCCCTCTTCCCTCTCTCCGTCTCTTTTTTTTGTCTCCCTCTCTCCCTATCCGCTCTCTTTTTGTTCTCCCTCTCTCCCTCTCTCTCAACTAGCCTTGTCAATATTTAGTACTCATATATCGGGTGAGGACAAAGTGTAAGCTTCATTCTCACAAGTCTGCACGTTGCAATCAAGTACTTTGACACCTGAAATACGCTCACCGTCAATGCCACTTCTAGAAGCATGTGGGCACCCGAGTCACGTTGACGCACACGCATGAACCTACGCAGACCCACACAAACACTATCGCCAATCCACGTGGCCCATCAATAACCTTACATAGTCACCGACCCCCAACACAGAGTACAACACAAACCATCACATTACATTCACCTCAACCTGTCAGACACCCCAAAGGGTGAGAGGTGGTAAAAAAGGAAACCAAGTATTAATAGGACAGCAACCAATCCTACCTTAGACTAGAGTGATCGTATATTCTTCATCCCATTTTCGTACTACTGCTGTGTATTTTTGCTATAATGGTAAGGTTTTCGTCTGTGAATATGTTTTTAGTTTAAGATTACTCTGGTGGTTAGTACTTGCTATTGATGTCTGGAAACTAGAAGCACTATAGGCATTCTCTACACTCGCATTAACACGTCTCCTAATACATGTGTTATGTGTTTTTGTTGTGACAAATACAATTGATGGTTTACAGTGGTTCAAGCTGCTTTACAGTCGTCTAGCACGGTTGCCTGCCCCTAGGGAATGGTTCCTGAAATCCTCAGTACAGTGACGGATGTTATATTCGAAACTGGCTTATGCTGCTTAGCTCACGTGGTCTGACCTGGCTCGACATGTACATTGTTATTGCCCATCGTGCACTAGTACCAGTATTCGAGTCTAATTTTGTATAGCGATGTCTCTAGTTTTTACTGTTGGCTGGCTGAAAACTGAATCAAGATCAAACTTTATTGTCACTATGCGCTTTGATTTTGTTTCTATAACAAGTCTGTTTGTAACCTTTACCCATGAAGATGCTTTTACTTACAGCCCGCCCTATACCAAACAGTCATGTTCAAAGAAGAGTTAAAAAAGACTTACCTAAATAATAAACTACAAGTAAAAAGAGCTTCTTAAGATAACACGAATAAACAACAATAACGATAGGTCCTAATGTATCACAGCGGATGTGGTGTCCTGTTGATTGTTGTCGTGGGCTCTTGCTTGTTCGCGCCGTATTTTGGACCGGTATTGTGCCGTACTTTGTCATGGGCTGTGTTGGTGAGGTACTATGGCGTCTAGTTGATCGCTCCTGTGATTTTAGTCGGGTTATGCCACCATCTTCACGCAGACGCTGTTCTGTGGTCGTGACCATTCAGTTTGTCCTGATGTGGTTACCCGAGGAACTTACAACTTACTTACCGCTCTCCACTACCCTCTCCACCTACTGTCCCGTCCATTCATCTATTCATGTAGTTTTGTCACGCCTGCCGCCTTCCCCGCACGGGTAATAGTACATTTTGTAGTACGGTTGAAGGACTCATTGCAAGATATAAAACCAGCAAGATAGCGCATTGTACAAAACAACTAATCCGGCCTGGGCGATCGAAGGCGCCGGGCTCTCCACATTGCCCTCCTCCATCAGAACAGACAGAACAATATCCAGAACAACTATACAGACACCAAACCCACCCAGACTGAACACCACAGACCCCACACACACCCTAACCAGCCGATCCACAACAGCAACCACACCCAACAACAACATCGATTACCTAGCGCACAGAACACAACTCACACGACCTTAAGTCAACTTCGACAACATCACCCGTCAGGCACAATGACCGAAAGAAACGATCAACTGCACGAGTATACACCACTGATACGACTCTATGCTCACCGGCTATCCTTGTTCGATGATTCCCCGACGGGCTCTGCCGACGCCTCTCGCTTCCTCCCATTCGCCACACAGGGTACGTTCACTGTGAGACAGCAGATGATCTGATATGTCGCCGGAAGATATAATGTTCTATTGTTCTTTTGAGACTAATTATCCCGATTAGGTGCATAGGCCGGATGAGCTACGTTTCTTCTGTCGCACTGTTACCTTCTGTTCCGCGAAAATTGTTTGACTCCATACCGCTTCTCATCTCCAGCGGGCTAGGTGCGTGTGATTGTGGTTGTGGGTGCTGGGTCCCAGAGAGCGTGCCCTTTTTCCAACCTCGGTCACACCTTTGGGTGTATGTGGACAGTGAGATGTATGAAGTAGAGTGGGGGCAGGTGTGTATTTGTGACGAGCTTAGGTATGTTGTGTGCGGGATGGCGGGAGCGTGCACATGAGGAAGAATAGGAGTGCATAGCAAGCATCACGGCAGGACAGACCAGAGAAGGAAGAGAAAACAAAGAGGGACGCATGAGAAGAGGAAAAAAAGAACAGAAGGAGAGCGGCGGGGTCGAGAGCGGGTGTTAGAGTAGGGAGAGAGAGGAGCACGAAAAAGGTATCAGTGTGTAAGATGTGCATGCCAAGAGGTGAGCAAGGAACCGATGTGAGAGTTGAGGAATCCGAAACCTAGAAATAAAATTCAGAGCAGTCTTTATGGGAGTTAATGCAGAAGGAAAGTTAAGGAGAAGCTGTTAAGGAGCCTTTTGGGGTCCTAGACTTTGGCGCGAAGAGCTGCTGGTACCGTCTGCCGAGAGGAAGGATTAGCTGCGTGCCAGGCTGTTTAAGAAGAGGTTAGCAGACCGCGAACTAGTAGGTTCTAGTCTCTATTATCTTAATGCCTCAGAAACGAAAGTCTCTTTGATAAGATTTAACTTCATCAATTAGTTGACGCTGATTGCGACCTCAGTCTCTGACAATTTTATGGGCTTTCACCTACTTGGAGCACCGGCCTATTACATAGGTCCCTTTTAGTAATTAGCGCATGGATAAGAGCTTGAGTCACAGCTCCACTAATGACTGTTTCTAGGTGCCTATTCGAGGAAACCTACCCTCTTACTTTGCCAGCCTTATAGTCAAGTATAATGGAGACAGATTCGCCCTAACAGCTGTGATTTTCAACCAGTCAGTATGCTCTCGATGGTAGCATGCGGTGATTACGAAGGA
>NC_036856.1:5573652-5575821 GCF_002910315.2 Salvelinus sp. IW2-2015 | reverse complement strand
GAGGGAGAGACAGAGGGGGAGAGGGAGGGAGCGATAGAGAGACAGAGAGAGGGAGAGAGAGGGAGAGACAGAGGGGGAGAGGGAGGGAGCGATAGAGAGACAGAGAGAGGGAGAGACAGAGAGAGAGAAAGAGAAAGAAAAGCCCAGGCCAGCAGTGTGTGTTAATCAGTGGGTCGACTAATAGCAATCTGTATTTTAAGGGCCAATCTAATTAGACCTTTAACGAGGGGCTATGATTACTCTATTAGCCTCTTAATGCCTCATTCAGACCCACTCAGGCCACACACACACAGCCAACCACACACTTTATTGACAAGAGAGAAATGTCTCTCTTTCAGGTGGAAGGACTGGTGTACTCATAGTCCAGATAATTCAGATAAGAAAACTAGAGCAGTCCACCAAGATTTATAGCCGGATGATAGTGTCATCATGACAGCGGGATCCAACGGTCACTGTAGGGCCTATGCTCAGCCGCTAAATGTAAATGTTATCTCCCACTTGATTACCAGTGTTCAGCTGACCTAACCGTCACTTAGCCTGTGACAGCTGTTACCTCTCAGACGAATGAACTTTGATTGGATTTGATTTTGATTTGTGAACCGGCTTATATTATCACGTCACTAACGCTTCACTTAAAACCTGCAGGCATAAAGCTTTATAATGCAGGTATAACGCTTGTTATAAGTATGTGTGAGCCTTCATAATGTGTTAGAGTAACATCAAAGCCAGAGGCATCCATATGACACAATGGGAAACTGAAGCGGAGGGGCACTGCTCCTCTACAGGTGTTGGACAGAGAAAGCTTACCCCATAAATATTGTGTTTGTAGTTCTGAGGTTTAGATATAGTCCTATCTATATAATGACCAGCCCTAAGGGCAACCTTATCTTCACCGCAACTCACACTCTCTCCTTTCCCTTTTTTCCCAGATTTGTAGATCAGTATCAAAGATCATTGAGCCATGCATTTCAAAGAGGCGGGATTGATTACAGTCTGAAAAGACTAGAGGCAGAGTTTGCCTTCGGGGTGAACACGGTCTAAGAGGAGAACCTGGTAGTTGAGACATGGCTGTCGAGTCCACTCTCTTTCTTATTTGCGGATAGAAAGAGATGATTGGCCGAGGACATGCACGGCCATGGCCACAGCTGTCGGAACTATAGTGACCTGCCCATTCACATCGACGGGGCTGTAGTGGAGCGGGTCTAGAGCTTCAAGTTTTTTTCGGTGGCACGACAACCGCTCTTCCCCTCAGGAGGCTGAAAAGAGTTTGCAGGGGCCCTCAGATCCTCAAAAAGGTTCTACAGCTGCACTTGTTGAGGTCTTCTTGACTGGCTGCATCCCGTTTGTTATGGCAACGGCCTGCATCCGTCCGTAGCGCTACAGAGGTAGAGGTTGAGAGCAAACAGTTATAGAGCAAAAAACGTAATTATCACACAACACATTTAGGTTGTAATATGCCTTTTTTTCTGGCTTGGCTTCCCTACACACGCTACTGAATAAGATCGTCTAAAAAAGTATACTTTTTAAAATTTTATTCTTGATTGTTTTATTTTACCTTTATTTAAATAGGCAAGACAGTTAGAACACATTCTTATTTACAATGACGGCCTACACGGCCAAACCCGGAACGATAGCAACTACTGAGAGATGCGTAGGAAAGACGTTGCGTAGGAAAGGCGTACGGTACATTTCGTAATCGGAAATCGGGATCCATTTGAATGCAATTTTGTGTCCCCAATAATTTAAATTGAACCTAACTTCAACGTCTGGAAATACGTATTTTAGATATCTTTTCAACCTCATTTTGCTTACTGGGATTATTCTAGTTTTGTGGGCAGCAATATTTTTGACTGACCAGAAACCAGGCCTGGACACAGGAGAGAAAAGGCCCAGTGCACAAAAAATAAATAATATATATATATATGTACATTAGGCCGTATATACAGTACCAGTCCAAAAGTTTGGACACACCTACCTTCAAGGGTTTTCTTTATTTGTACGTATTTCTACATTGTAGAATAATAGTGAAGACATCAAAAGTCTTGAAATAGCACATATGGAATATGTAGTACCAAAAAAGTGTTAAACAAATCACAATATATTTTTAATATTTGAGATTCTTCAAATGTAGCCACCTTTGCTTGGATGACAAGCTTTGCAACCACTCTT
>NC_036856.1:5565374-5573627 GCF_002910315.2 Salvelinus sp. IW2-2015 | reverse complement strand
TACCTGTATGGTGAAGAGAGGAAGGGGAAGGAGGGATAGAGGAAAGAGAAAGGAAGGAGAGGAAGGTAAGGCGCAGGAGAGGAGGAGGGAGAGGAGAGGAGAGGAGCAGTAGAGAGAGAGGAGAGAGAGAGAGAGAGAGAGAGGAGAGAGAGAGAGAGAGGAGGAGAAGAGTAGAGAGAGAGAGAGAGAGAGAGAAGTACAGTACGACAGACAGACAGACAGGACAGACGCAGCGACAGAAGACAGACAGACAGAAGGCAGACAGACAGACGACAGACATGACAGTCAAGACAGACAGACAGACAGACAGACAGAAGACAGACAGACAGAAAAGAGAGCAGAAGAGACACAGTAGAAAAAAAGGGGTTTGAGTATTCGGTTGGGGTCTGTTGTTCTATTGTGACCTTGTGGTCCAATAGGCCGTCATTAGATGGTGGGTCATTCAGGAGAAGGGCTATGGGCTGAGTTGGTTTAATGTAGTGGTTTAGGTGAATTCCTCTAGGAGCCAGCTGCTTACTCATTATTGTTCCTTTTCGCACAGTGGGGGATTTTACTCTGTAATCTGTTTTTATTTTCATTCATCAATCTTCCCTAGCTAAAAAATATACAAGAAGAGTGAATCTCAATATGGTGTTGAAAGGAGAGAATATACTTATGAGTGTGTTATAACATTGCTTTCTTTCATTATCCATAATATTTTGGAAAATGGAGGAGTTTTTTTAAACTTTCTCCATATATTCTACTAGTCTAGTCGAAATTATAATTGGTCAAAAATTTAAAGGGTGCTTTAGATAATGCAGTGAAAACCCACTCTTTGTTGATAAAAGGGAACTGATAGTGCCTACGGTAAAGGAAAGGCCGTGCAACCCCTTCATTCACATCGACGGGGCTGTAGTGGAGCGGGTCTAGAGCTTCAAGTTTTTCTTCGGTGGCACGACAACGTCTTCCCCCTCAGGAGGCTGAAAAGAGTTTGCAGGGGCCTCTAGATCTCAAAGGTTCTACAGCTGCCATTGTTGAGGTCTCTCTTGACTGGGCTCGCTCCGTCTTTGTTATGGACACGGCCTGCATCCGTCCGTAGCGCTACAGAGGTAGAGGTTTAGAGGCAAACGTGTATTTAGAGCAAAAAACGTAATTATCCACAAACATCAGTTAGGTGTAATATGCTTTTTTTTTCTGGCTTGGCTTCCCTACACACGCTACTGAATAAGATCGTCTAAAAAAGTATACTTTTTAAAATTTTATTTCTTGATTGTTTTATTTTTACTTTATTTAATAGGCAAGACAGTTAAGAACACTTCTTATTTACAATGACGGTACCAACGGCCAAACCCGGAACGATAGCAACTACTGAGAGATGCGTAGGAAAGACTTGCGTAGGAAAGGCGTACGGTCAATTTCGTAATCGGAAATCGGGATCCATTTGAATGCAATTTTGTTTCCTCAAATTTAAATTGAACCTAACTTCAACGTCTGGAAATACGTATTTTAGATATCTTTTCAACTCTATTTGCTTACTGGGATTTATTCTTTTTTGTGGGGCAGCAATATTTTTGACTGACCAGAAACCAGGCCTGGACACAGGAGTAGAAAAGGCAAGTGCACAAAAATATAATATATATATTATATGTACTATAAGGCCGTATTTACAGTACAGTCCAAAAGTTTGGACACACCTACCATTCAAGGGTTTTTCTTTATTGTAATATTTCTACATTGTAGAATATAAGTGAAGACATCAAAAGTCTGAAATAGCACATATGGAATCATAGTAACCAAAAGTGTTAAACAAATCAACAATATATTTTTATATTTGAGATTCTTCTAAATGCAGCCCCTTTGCCTTGATGACAGGCTTTGCACACTCTCTTGGCATTCTCTCAACCAGCTTCACCTGGATGCTTTTTCTAGTTTGAAGGAGTTCCCACATATGCTGAGCACTTGTTCACTGCTTTTCCTTCATCTGCGATCCAACTCATCCCAACCATCTCAATTGGGTGAGGTCAGGTGATTGTGGAGGCCAGGTCATTTTGATGCAGCACTCCATCACTCTCCTTCTTGGTCAAATAGCCTTTAACAGCCTGGAGGTGTGTTGGGGTCATTGTCTGTCTAAAAACAAATATGTCCCACAGCACAACAAGATGGGATTGGCATTCTCTCAACCAGCTTCACCTGGAATGCTTTTCTAGTCTTGAAGGAGTTCCCACATATGCTGAGCACTTGTTCACTGCTTTTCCTTCACTCTGCGATCCAACTCATCCCAAACCATCTCAATTGGGGTGAGGTCAGGTGATTGTGGAGGCCAGGTCATTTGATGCAGCACTCCATCACTCTCCTTCTTGGTCAAATAGCCTTTACACAGCCTGGAGGTGTGTTGGGTCATTGTCTTGTTGAAAAACAAATGATAGTCCCACTAAGCACAAACCAGATGGGATGGCGTATCACTGTGGAATGCTGTGGAAGCCATGCTGGTTAAGTGTGCCTTGATTTTTTTTTTTATCACCAGCAATGCACCATCACACCTCCTCCTCCATACTTCACAGTGGGAACCACACATGTGAAGATCATCACCTACTCTGCATTGGCTGGAACCAAAAATCGCAGATTTGGACTCATACTGTCAATTGCTTGTGTTTCTTGGCCCAAGCAAGTCTCTTAATCTTATTGGTGTCCTTTAGCAGTGGTTTCTTTGCAGCAATTCGACCATGAAGGCCTTATTCACGCAGTGTCCTCCTCTGAACAGTTGATGTTGAGATGTGTCTGTTATTTGAACTCTGTGACGCATTTATTTGGGCTGCAATCTGAGATGCAGTTAACTCTAATGAACTTATCCTCTGCAGCAGAGGTAACTCTGGGTCTTCCTTTCCTGTGGCGGTCCTCATGAGAGCCAGTTTCATCATAGTCCTTGATGGTTTTTGAGACTGCACTTGAAGAAACTTTAAAAGTTCTTGAAATTTTCAGAATTGTCTGACCTTCATGTCTTAAAGTGATGATGGACTGTCATTTCTTTTGCTTATTTGAGCTGTTCTTGCCATTATATGGACTTGGTCTTTTACCAAATAGGGCTATCTCCTGTGTATCACCCCACCCCTACCACTTAGTGTGTTGTGAATTCTGTAGTTAATGTATTGTAATGTTTTGGCAGGTCAGATACCTTGTCACAACACAACTGATTGGCTCAAATGCAAAGTCACTTTTAACAAGGCACACCTGTTAATTGAAATGCATTCCAGGTGACTACCTCATGAAGCTGGTTGAGAGAATGCCAAGAGTGTGCAAAGCTGTCATCAAGGCAAAGGGTGGCTACTTTGAAGAATCTCAAATATAAAATATATTTTGATTTGTCCCGTCAACAGGACAGTTGTAAATCATGCAGCACGTTATGTCAAGATCGCAGATTTTAGAGAAACAACAAATGTCGGTACATACAGTATAAGTGTCTTATATCGGCTGAAAGCTTAAATTCCTGTTAATATAACTGCACTGTCCAATTTACAGTAGCTATTACCGCGAAGAAATGCCATGCTATTGTTTGAGGAGAGCTCCTAACAACAAAACACTTTTTTCAATGCGATAGGTTTGATAAATTCACCTCTGAAGGTGAAATGTGTACTTACATTCTGAAATCTTGCTCTGATTTATCATCCAAATGGTCTCAGAGATAACATGAAGTGTCGTTTTGTTAGATAAAATCATTTTTCATATCCTAAAAAGGTCCATATAGCATATATTCATTAGGGGGGTAGTATATCCTATAGGTCACTATATTTGGTCGCCTTCATGGCACGCCGATGACGTGGGTGGCCATCACTTGAACGACTGTATCTTTGTAAAATAAGCACCAATCGGGATCAAACAAAGCTAGCTAGATAGCCAATGAGCTGGGCTTTACGAGGAGTATCCTATATGTCGTAAAATGTAACAACTAACCTTCTACGACTGCATGCCTTTTTATTTTGGACAAAAATTCTAAGGATATTCATAGTTATGAAGTTATGAAAACTGGTTGTTTTGCACATGTGGAATTTATAATATGGCTACTAATACTTGGAAAGCTAAATCAAAGTCCAAGTATACAGATTTGATGATATTCTTGCAGAAAAAATGGAATATGAATGCGAATGTCTCCTTCACGATTTGTCCAAATGTACCTGGGGACTTCACACTAAAAGGTTCAGTCATACTTCAAGTTATCCATCTGAAACTTTGCACATACACTGCTGCCATCTCGTGGACACTATCGGAATTACAACCAGTGTGATGGCTATAAGTGTGACCTTTCTCTTGCATTTCAAAGATGGTGGTAAAAAAAACACTGGTTGTTTTTTTTCTTTGTATTTTCTTCTACCAGATCTATTGTGTTATATTCTCCCAAATTCAATTCACATTTCCACAAACTTCAAAATGTTTCCTTTCAAATGGTACCAAGAATATTGGAAAGATTGGAAGATTGGAAAGCTGCCGCGGTCATCCCCCTCTTCAAAGGGGGTGACACTCTAGACCCAAACTGTTACAGACCTATATCCATCCTGCCCTGCCTTTCTAAAGTCTTCAAAAGCCATGTTAACAAACAGATCACTGACCATTTCGAATCCCACCGTACCTTCTCCGCTGTGCAATCTGGTTTCCGAGCTGGTCACTGGTGCACCTCAGCCACGCTCAAGGTACTAAACGATATCATAACCGCCATCGATAAAAGACAGTACTGTGCAGCCTTCTTCATCGACCTGGCCAAGGCTTCAGTGTCAGTTCAGTGTGTCAAATCGGAGGGCCCGTTGTCCTTACCTCTGGCAGTCTCTATGGGGGTACCACAGGGTTCAATTCTCTGGCCGACTCTTTTCTCTGTATATATCAATGATGTCGCTCTTGCTGCGGGTGATTCCTTGATCTACCTCTATGCAGACGACACCATTCTGTATACATCTGGCCCTTCTTTGGACACTGTGTTAACAAACCTCCAAACGAGCTTCAATGCCATACTCCTTCCGTGGCCTCCAACTGCTCTTAAACGCTAGTAAAACTAAATGCATGCTCTTCAACCGATTGTTGCCCGCCGACCAGCATCACTACTCTGGATGGTTCTGACTTAGAATATGTGGACAACTACAAATTCCTAGGTGTCTGGCTGGACTGTAAACTCTCCTTCCAGACTCATATTAAGCATCTCCAATCCAAAATTAAATCTAGAATCGGCTTCCTATTTTGCAATAAAGCCTCCTTCACTCACGCTGTCAAACATACCCTCGTAAAACTGACTATCCTACCGATCCTCGACTTGTCATTTACAAAATAGCCTCCAACACTCTACTCAGCAAATTGGATGCAGTCTATCACAGTGCCATCCGTTTTGTCACCAAAGCCCTTTATACCACCCACCATTGCGACCTGTATGCTCTCGTCGGCTGGCCCTCAATACATATTTGTTGCCAGACCCACTGGCTCCAGGTCATCTATAAGTCTTTGCTAGGTAAAGCTCCACCTTATCTCATCTCGCTGGTCACCATAACAACACCCACCCGTAGCACGCACTCCAGCAGGTATATCTCACTGGTCATCCCCAAAGCCAACATCTCCTTTGGCCTCCCCTCCTTCCAGTTATCTGCTGCCAATGACTGGAACGAATTGCAAAAATCTCGGAAGTTGGACTTATATCTCCCTCACTAACTTCAAGCATCAGCTATCTGAGCAGCTTACCGATCGCTGCAACTGTACACAGCCCATCTGTAAATAGCCCATCCAACTACCTACCTCATCCTCATATTGTTTTTATTTACTTGTTTTGCTCTTTTGCACACCAGTATTTCTACTTGCACATCATCATCTGCACATCTATCACTCCAGAGTTAATTTGCTAAATTGTAATTACTTTGCTACTATTGGCCTATTTATTGCCTTACCTCCTTACAACATTTGCACACCCTGTATATAGATATTTATATTGTGTTAATGACTGTACGTTTGTCTATCCCATGTGTTGTTTTTGATGCACTGCTTTATCTTGGCCAGGTCGCAGTTGTAAATGAGAACTTGTTCTCAACTGGCCTACCTGGTTAAATAAAGGTGAAATAATAAAAAATGAAAACAATATGCATATCCTTGCTTCAGGGCCTGTTCAGGGCAGTTAGTTTTGGGTATGTCATTTTGGCAAAAATTGAAAAAGGGGGTTATCCCTAAGAAGTTAACACTTTTTGGGTTATTTCATAGTTTTGATGTCTTCACGATTATTCTGCATTGTAGAAAATAGTAAAAATGAAGAAAAACCCTGGAATGAGTAGGTGCATCCAATCTTTTGACTGGTATTTTTGTAATGATATATTTTTTAAATTCAGATTTTTCAGAGGGTGCAGCACCCTCAGAACCCCACCTTCCCGCGGCCATGCTCCACCAATTATACATTTGTCAACTCAATGCAATCCATTTAAAATGTAACATAAATGCACTGTAATTCAAGCTTTAAAACGCCTTTTTTCCCCTCCCTGCCTCATGACAAATTGTGTAGAATAGCAGGATTTCCGCATTAAAGCTGCATCGACACAAACTCTCTTCCCCGTGACAAAATGTGTAGAATTGCAGGAAATTAGCTTGAAAACTACAAAATGTTCCTTCGCAGGTCTCAAGACTTTGTTCGTTCGGGCCATGCGTTTCAAAGTCAAAGTCAAACTTATTGTATCCTATTTATATCTCACTCAAGTTGTGTTCTGATTATGAGCGGGTCCCTGATGAATTTCCTATTACAAAAGGGTTCCCCGGCCCCTGTCCTACTGGGAATTACAGTGCTGTCCTCCATGTGTACTTCTAATGTACAATGTAGACATAAGACCCCTCAACAATGAGTTAATACAGCCTTTATTAGTCAATGACTAGTCATTACAGTCCTAATGAGACATTGATTAAATGCAATGAGGGAGTGGCGGTGAGGATGGTGGTGGTGGTGCAGTATCTTTAAGACATTATACACAATGGATTGGGTGGTGTGAGGTGGAACTGGGATCCTCTGGTCAAAAGTAGTGCACTATGTAGAGAATAATGTGCCATTTGGGAATCAGAGGATGTGTGTATTACGGTAATTGACCAGTAAAAACAGTTAGGCAAGGGTATTTCTCAACATCACATTTGCTTTTATTTTTTATTGTATACCCGGGAAATTCTGGGACGAATAAAAATTCTGGGGAAAAAACGACCAATCTTTTGAAAACCACGGAAATGGGAAATGGCTCTCCTCAGCATATGTGTTAGCAGCTACAGTACATGGCCTATTATGTCACTCGTTAAATAGCCTACCTCTCAATAGGCCATTATTTCCCCAATAAAAACAAACGGCAGCCCATTTCCCTCCGCCACTTACTTCAGAGAGCTTGGCGGCGTCCCAAATGGCACCCTATTCCCTATATGGTGTACTACTTTTGACCACGACCCATAGGGACCCATAGGCACTACATAGGGAATGGGGTGCCATTTGGGACGTAGGTAGGAAGTGTGTTACAGGTAGGAAGAAAAGCGCTGAGTAATATCCTTTCATATTTTTTGATGTGATGTTTTAAATGGGAAGCAGGTTGTCGTGGGAGACAGGAAGGGGCGGGGCACAGGTGTGGTGGGAGCCAATTACTTTTACGACTCAGGTCTCCTCTGAACGCTTGCCAACTACAGCCCCCACAAGCCTCAGCAATCTACCCACTGATTTCACATAATAGAGCCTGTGCTTATTATGACGTTAAAGTGGAAAGGGAAACTAATTGTTTTTGGTCTGATGATGGTAGTTAGGGCGAGGTGTCAATCTTTTATCATACCAGATAGGCATACAGCTAGCCTTGATTTCCAGCCTTCCTTTCAGGAGCTGTGTGATGAACGAGGACGGCACCTTGAGACTGGCATACAGCAAGGCACACAAATAATCCTCATTTCTTTTCTGGAGGCTTGCCTGTACCATAACCCAGCCATTCAAAACAATCCAATCTTGACCATTGCCCATGTCTATCAATCATAGTTATACCACATCTTCAGATTTTGTCACTGCGGGTTATTCTTTACAACATGTCCATATAGCCTTGTTCATGCCCTGGGTGACATCAAGCCCTGATGACATGTGGCATTCTGTAAAGGTCACGTCAGCCATCTCAGCTACGTGTGTCTCTACAGTAGTGGCACCCGTCATATGGGCGCTGGCATCAGCGATTACCACAGCCCACAGGGTGACTATGGTCTTTTTAGGGATGTGTGTGTGTGTGTGTGTGTGTGTGTGTGTGTGTGTGTGTGTGT
>NC_036856.1:5562477-5565349 GCF_002910315.2 Salvelinus sp. IW2-2015 | reverse complement strand
GTTTGTGTGTGTGTGTGTGTGTGTGTGTGTGTGTGTGTGTGTGTGTGTGTGTGTGTGTGTGTGTGTGTGTGTGTGTGTGTGTGTGTGTGTGTGTGTGTGTGTGTGTGTGTGTGTGCGCGTGCATGCATGTGTGTGCGTGTGCGCGTGCGAGCGTGCGTGTGTGTGTGTGGTTGTCTGATCTCTCTGTATTGGTGGTGTTGGCTTCTGTATTGGTGGTGTGGCTATACGGGATAGAATTGATGTCCCATACATACAGCAGGCCTATGACTTTAAGCACTTCCTGTGTTTCCAGGATCCTATAACCTATCAATATCAACAGTTCTGTCGGTCATCAAATATAATTTCCCTCAAATAGAGCATTAGTGTATTGAAATACATTGTACATCACGAACCATATGAGGGTTCCTATTTCATGTAATTTAATTGTGAGGGGATTAGACAAAAACTCAACACAGTATTTCTACAGAACATTCGTCTCACAGGTGTCTCCTGTGAAAGGCCTTGGAAGATAAGATATAGATTGCATTTATTTTGTGCTGACATGCAGTCATACTGCTCCGTCGTCCATATGATTTCCTCCTGATAACAACAAACCATAACAGAAAGACTCTTTCCTGAATCTTGATTGATTTTGAGATTTGAAAATGGGATTTCTACTATAGATACAAAAAATGTTACCATAGGAGTTGGGAGAGCATGAAACTCGCAACGCTAGGATAGTGGTTTCGATTCCCGGTACCATCCGTAAGTAAAAAAAATGCACGCATGTCTATAAATCGGTTTGGATTAAAGCGTCTACTAAATGGCATTAGATTATATTACAGGAGTGTTATGAAGTGACTTGTAAACTTCCTTCTGACATTCTCCGTTTTTTTGTTGTTGCAACAAACCATTTCCTCTGACAGGCCACAACATACGGCAAGTTAGCTGTACAGTACATCTACAACTGTATGGATATTATTGTAGAGTCAAAGGCTTCAGGATGTAACCTAGGAGGTAGCCTAACCATGATGCCACCATGCATGTGTTTGTCCTCAGAAACAGAGACAGTGTAGCCTAACCACTGGCCTAACCACCAGCCTCCTTAGTGAGGGATGGGACAACCGCTGAACAGAGAGCAGAACAGATGAGAGTGCTACACAGCTTTGGTAGCCTGGGGGGAACAGCTTTCCAGACAGAGGGGGAATCCATCAGCTCCTGTTCAATGGGGAGATAGCTAGCTAGCCACATAGGCTAGTTTACTGCCTCCTTGTTATGTGTCTGAGACCCCCCCCAGGCTCAGCGGTGAGGCCGACTGATGCTGACACATTTTTCTGGGAGGGGGAAGGGGGAATGGGAGGGGGAATAGCCGCAGGAAGATGTTTGGGGGGTGGAGGTTCTGAGATTTTTTTCACCTATGATGGCGCAGAATTACATTTTTGCCAGCGCTACAGATGACTATATCGGTCCAGTAATACAGGACAAGACAAAAAAATAAAAATAATATATTTATTTTATTCTGATTTTTTAGGGGGTGCTGCAGCACCCCTACTTCCCGCGGCTATGGGAGGGAGAGAAGTAGGAAAGGAGGGGGAGGAAGCATGTGTACAGGGTGGTTGGGATGTCTCGAACGTGCACGCATGCAGGTACACACACACACACACACGCGCCATAATTAAGTCTTGGTCATTAAAGTGCTTTTTAGGACAGATATAGCTTCAATCAGGGCTGGGAAACCATCCCTAACATGGAGGTTGCCTGGTGCAGACAAGAGTCGACAGGATATGGTGGAGGGAGGATGGGGAGGGAGAGTCTACAAAAACGGGGACAATAAACCACCTGAAAATCAAATCCCATTCCTCTTATCATGGCGCCATTCAGAGACGCTTATCTCACCAGGTAATGTGGTTATAAATTCAATTTCAGCCCCGAGATTTCATTGTTTACTAATGCCTGCATGTTCCGGGCCGGGGAGCGCTGAAAGCCCGGCAACGCTCGATGCGTGTCGGGAAAACTCATTTAGGCTTCCGCGAGGGATGCAAAAAAGGCGTGAGGAACACAGAATGACCTGTCACTTTCCCAAGGACACTGAGTGTTTTTTTTTGCTATTTGCGGCCATGTTTTATTCAGCAACCATTTTTTCCCTATTTGGGTGCTCATTAGGCACTCGTAGCTCAGCTGATGTCAGAGGGGACGCCAACCTGCTCCCAGCATGCCACATGTCATGTATTTTGTCCTTATGAGTGTCGCTGATGTGTTGTGTAATAGGTTCCTGAGGGAAGCAGATAGGTGACTATACATGCTGCAGGCCCCTAATAGGCTCTCAGGTTTAAAAAATATGTGTGGCTCACTTGGTAGAGCATGGCACTTGCATTACCAGGGTTGTGAGTTCGATTCCCACGGGGGACACGTATGAATATGTATTCCCGCACCACTGTAAGTTGCTCTGGATAAGAACATCTGCTAAATTATGTAAATGTGAAATGGCTGGTGTGATACCGTGACGGTGTCCTTAATGGTGATAAGTCGGCCTACTGTATGAGGCCTTTGTTTTTATTCATGTCCTTGCTATTGACCGTACTGTATATTCCCTCTGTAATGGCTATATTATGGCGTTCTCTAGTCTGGTTGTGTTGAGATATAGAGGGAAATACGATGCAGAGAGATGGCCATACCTTTCTGCATGTGATTAATGGCTTTCAGGAGTAAATCACCTCATTTACCTGGTAAAATGTTGATATAGTATAACTCCCTTCCCAGCTGGCTGCTTATGGCCATATACCATCAGTGAAACCCAATGGGCCGGGTGGGCCGGGCTAATGTTCCCATTGACAGCCTATGATGTAGGCTCACTGACAGGGTGGTGGTGAGTGTGTGGGGGGCGGTGTGTGTG
>NC_036856.1:5557521-5561655 GCF_002910315.2 Salvelinus sp. IW2-2015 | reverse complement strand
CACACACACACACACACACACACACACACACACACACACACACACACACACACACACTACCTGCTTAGGCCACAAGAATGATTTGTCCAATAAAGACATTACTTGCCAAATCTGCTTAACAACCGTGCTGAGGACAATAATGGCTTCAAATTAAACATGGCCCTTGGGTACTAGGTGTGTGCGTGTGTTGTGTGTTGTGTGCGCATGTATGTGAACCTTGGACATTAGATAGGCTATCGGTACCACTGGCATGGAAAATAAGCAACAATAAACAGTGTCAATGTTCAATATTGTAGCATTTGTTTCCTGTCTGGGCACCCTTTAAATGTTCTTTCTATCTTCCCTTTGACAGTATTAATTCAGTGCAGAGAGAAAATCCATTAGGGGCTTCAAAGGTAAATACATGCACTTATGGTCACCCCTTGACGTTTTGCACATTTTGTTACATTACAGTCTTATTCTAAAATTGATTAAATCGTTTTTTTCCCCTCGTATATCTACACATAATACCGCACAATGACAAAGGAAAAACAGTTTTTTTATTTTTTATTTTTTAAATCACATTTACAAAAGTATTCAGACCCTTTACTCAGTACTTTGTTGAAGTACATTTGGCATCAATTACAGCCTCAAGTCCTCAAGTCTTCTTGTGTATGACGCTACAAGCTTTATTTGGGGAGTTTCTCCCATTCTTCTCTGCAGATCCTCTCAAGCTCTGTCAGGTTGGATGGGGAGTGTTGCTGCACAGCTATTTTCAGGTCTCTCTAGAGATGTTAGATTGGGTTCAAGTGCGGGTTCTGGCTGTGCCACTTAAGGACATTTAGAGACTTGTCCCGAAGCCACTCCTGCGTTGTCTTGGCTGTGTGCTTTGGGTTGTTGTCGGAAGGTGAACCTTCGCCCCAGTCCGAGGTCCTGAGCGCTGTAGAGCAGGTTTTAATCAAGGATCTCTCTGTACTTTGCTCCGTTCATCTTTCCCTTGATCCTCCCAGTCCCTCCTGCTGAAAAACATCACCACAACATGATGCTGCCACCACCATGCTTCACCGTGGAGTTGGTGCCAGGTTTCCTCCAGACGTGACGCTTGGCATTCAGGCCAAAGTGTTCAATCTTGGTTTCATCAGACCAGTGAATCTTGTTTCTCATGGTCTGAGAGCCTTTAGGTACCTTTCGGCAAACTCCAAGTGGGCTGTTATGTGCCTTTTACTGAGGAGTGGCTTCCATCTGGTCACTCTACCATAAAGGCCTGATTGGTGGAGTGCTGCAGAGATAGTTGTCCTTCTGGAAGTTTCTCCCATCTCCACAGAGGAACTCTGGAGCTCTGTCAGAGTGACCAACAGATTCTTGGTCACCTCCCTCACCAAGGCCCTTCTCCCCAGATTGCTCAGTTTGGCCGGGCGGCCAGCTCTAGGAAGAGTCTTGGTAGTTCCAAATTTCTTCTATTTAAGAATGATAGAGGCTACTGTGTTCTTGGGGACCTTCAATGCTGCAGAAATGTTTTGGTACCCTTCCCCAGTTCTGTGCCTCGAAACAATCCTGTCTCTGAGCTCTACGGACAATTCCTTTGACCTCATGGTTTGGTTTTTGCTCTGACATGCACTGTCAACTGTGGGACCTTATATAGACAGGTGTGTGCCTTTCCAAATCATGTCCAATCAATTGAATTTACCACCGGTGGACTCCAATCAAGTTGTAGAAACATCTCAAGGATGATCAACGTAAACAGGACGCACCTGAGCTCAATGTCAAGTCTCATAGCAAAGGGTCTGAATACTTATTTCAGTATTTCAGTAAAAAAAAAAGTTATACAGTGTGTGTGTGGTGTGGTGTGTGTGTGTGGTGTGTGTGTATGTGTGTGGTGGTGGTTAATGGACAGCGCCTACTGGTATCTTGCTCTGAGTGGGGTCTCAGGTGGGCAGGGGGGCGAGGTGGCGGGTCCCCCCTCACGTTTAAAATGGTGCAGAGATACCGTGAGAGGGACTGATGGACAAAGACACGAGTCAAACAAGGTGTGGGTATGTGGTGTGCCGTGTGCATGTCAGTGCCACGCTTTTTTCCCACTTTTTGTTTACATTACAGGCTCGTATTTCTTTTAAAATAGACTACATCATCCCCCCCCCCCCCCCCTCATCAATCTACACACAATACTCCATAATGCCAATAGCGAAAACAGGTTTTTAGAATTTTTGGCAAATGTATAACTTTTTTTTTTACTGAATACTGAAAAATAAGTATTCAGACCTTTGCATGAGCTTGACATTGAGCTCGGTGCTCCTGTTTACGCTTGATCATCCTTGAGATGTTTCTACAACTGATTGGAGTCCACGGTGTCAAAATTAATTGATTGGACATGATGGCAAGGCACACACCTGTCTATATAAGGTCCACAGTTGACAGTGCATGTCAGAGCAAAAACAACGCATGAGGTCAAAGGACTTGTCCGTAGAGCTCGACAAGGATTTGTTTTCGAGGCACAGAGTCTGGGGGAAGGGTAGAAAACATTTCTGCAGCATTGAAGGTCCCAAGAACCAGTAGGCCTCTCCATCATTCTTAAATAGGAAGAAGTTTGGAACACCAAGACTCTTCTAGAACTGGCGCCCGGCCAACTGAGCATCTGGGGGAAGGCCCTTGGTGAGGGTAGGTGACCAAGAATCCGTTGGTCACTCTGACAGAGCTCCAGAGTTCCTCTGTGGGAGATGGGAGAAGCCAGAGAAGGACAACTCATCTCTGCAGCATCTCACCATATCAGGCCTTTATGGTAGAGTGACCAGAGGAAGCCTCCTCAGTAAAAGGCACATAACACCCTCTTGGAGTTTGCCGAAAGGTACCTAAAGCTCTCAGACCATGAGAAACAAGATTCTCTGGTCTGATGAAACCAAGATTGAACACTTTGGCCTGAATGCCAAGCGTCACGTCTGGAGAAACCTGGCACCAACTCCACGGTGAAAGCATGGTGGTGGGCAAGCATCATTGTTGTGGTGATGTTTTTCAGCAGCAGGGACTGGGAGATCAAGGTCGAGGAAGAGAACGGATCAAAGTACAGAGAGATCCTTGATAAACCTGTCTACAGCGCTCAGGACCTCGACTGGAGCGAAGGTTCACCTTCCACACAACCCAAAGCACACGCCAAGAAAACGCAGGAGTGGCTTCGGACAAGTCTCTGAATGTCTTAAGGTAGCACAGGCCAGAGCCTGCACTTGAACCCAATCTCAACATCTCTGGAGAGACCTGAAAATAGCTGTGGCAGCAACGCTCCTCATCCAAACCTGAACAGAGTTGAGAGGACTGCAGTGAAGAATGGGAGAAACTACCCAAATAAAGGCGTGCCAAAGTTGTAGCGTCATACACCAAGAAGACTTGAGGACTAGGCTGTAATTATGCCAAAATGCACTTCACAAAGTACTGAGTAAAGGGTCTGAATATTATGTTGTGAAATGTGAATTTAAGATATGAGTTATTTTTGAACATTAACAAACAAAACAGTTTTTGCTTTGTCATTTGGGGCTGTTGTGGTGTAGATATGAGAGGGGAAAGAGACGATTTAATTTCAATTTTAGAATCAGGCTGTCAATCGTAACAAAATGTGAAAAAGTCAAGGGGTGACCATAAAGTGCATGTATTTACCTTTGAGCCCCTACATGGATTTTTCTCTCTGCAACTGAATTAATTCTGGTCAAAGGGAAGAAGAAAGAAACCATTTAAAAGGGTGCCCAGACAGGAAAACAAGATGCCTACATATTGAATCATTGACACTGTTTTTATTGTTGCTTATTTTCCATGCCAGTGGGTAGCGATAGCCTATCTAAATGTCAAGGTTTCCACATAATGCCACGACAAACACAACACACGCACCAACCTAGTACCACAGGGCCATCGTTTAATTTGAAAGCCAATTATTGTCTCAAAAAGCACGGTTGTTAAGCAAGATTGGCAAGTAAATGTCCTTTTATTGGACAAATTACATTCTTTGTGGCCTAAGCAAGGTGTGTGTGTGTGTGGTGGTGTGTGGTGTTGTGTGTGGGTGTGTGGTGTGTGTGTGGTGTGTGTGTTGTGTGGTGTATGTGTGTGTTGTGTGTGTGTGTGTGTGTGTGTGTGTGGTGTGGGTGTGTGTGTGTGTGTGTGGTGCGCGCATGTTAG
>NC_036856.1:5465257-5557496 GCF_002910315.2 Salvelinus sp. IW2-2015 | reverse complement strand
ACACACACACACACACACACACACACACACACACACACACACACACACACACACACATTTGACAGTTCTTTTTATCTTCTCTTCTTATTGCACAGACGTTTCTTCGTGTGAGGACCAACAGACATACAAGACTGAATGGTATGTGGTCAGAAATAAATGTGATTTCAAAGAAGAGCTGTTTGTCGGTTCCGATGGGTGGGGTAGTTGGGTTGCTGCTTTTGCAATGGGGTATTTGGCTGTAAAATTATACTCAAAAGGCCAGTCATCGGGTAGGATATATTTATGGAGATTGTTAGAAGAGGCATTGAACTGGGGGCAACTGAGCAACCAGTCTGACTGTCCCTACAACTGTCACTGAGAGGAAGTGTCCCTTTTTGACCTAGCACCAACACGAGCAGAGGATCTATTAACCCCTTGACCTTTCACCTCGTGATATGTTAACAGTCGATTACCTCCGCTGGTGCAGGTGCTACGCCAAACCCACCCCATTTCATCCCCACAACGAAACTCCCCAGACAGCACACAAACTGGTAAGAGGCACGAGCCACAATATGGCCGACTTTATACCCCAATAATTATATTGAGAACTATTCTCACAGAATAGACTCACAGACTATTTTTTTTTTATAAATTATATATTTTGGGAAACAGACTTTTGATTTTTCAACCATAAACACATAAAAAATGTTTAGACGAGCAATTTTCCACATTGTAGCTCGTAGTCTGCTGATCGTTCGCCATATCTTTGCTGTGCAGTACACGTGTATAAGTAGTTACTTCTGAAACCATGGTTTGTCCAGTATCCAGTAGAGAAACCTACCTTTCCTCCTCCTCTATCTCCAACGTGAATAGGTCTCCGTTGGCTTTGTCGAGGTCTACTAGCTTTTATGACAGATTATACAGTACAGTATAATGAGTTTCTAAAGAGACGTCGGGGAGAAGATTGGCCTCCTCTAGCTGTTAGTTAATCAGCCTGTCTTTTTTTTGTCCGTTTGACAAGATCTGCGTCCCAAATGGCTCCCAAATGGCACCCTATTCCCTGTATAGTGTGCTACTTTTGACCAGATCCTCATGGGCCCTGGTCCAAAGTAGTGCACCATAAAGGGAATAGTTTGCCATTTGGGACACACCCGAGGCCCTCATCTATTACCATCTCCTTAACCCTCATTATCCGGGTGGGTCATGGTTAGTGGCTCTCTGTCCCTGGTGGCTACTGTCATCCTACTGAAATTACACTCTCCTAAAAGTTAATGTCCCCATAGGCAATCTGCAGTTAAGAAAACAATTTAAAAAAAAAAGAGAAGTCCACAGTTATTGTTCTACTGTGTTATGTTTCTTATTGTGTGTGTCATTTAGTGTGTGGGGGTAGGGTAGGGTGTGTGTGTGTGGGTGTGCGTGCGTGCGTGTGTGTGTGGTGGGTGGGTGGGCAGACGTATTTAACTATACTTGTGGGGACCAGAAGTCCCCACAAGAATAGTAAACAAACACAAATGTTGACCAACTGGGGACATTTTGTTAGTCCCCACTATGTCAAATTCTATTTCTAGGGGGGTTTAGAGTTAAGGTTAGAATTAGTGTTGGGGTTAGAATTAGGTCTGGGGTTAGGTTTAGGAGCTAGGGTTAGGGTTAAGGTTAGGGCTAGTTTAAGGGTTAGATTTAGGATTAGGGGATAGGGAAAATAGGATTTTGAATGGGACTGCATTGTGTGTCCCCACAAGGTTAGTTATACAAGACTGTGTGTGCGTGCTTGTGCACGTATTTGTCTGTATTCCGGTCTATATTTATTATTAGGAGCGTCTTTCATGTTTACCCCCATTGTTAGAAAGCAGACGCAATACCTCTCTACTTTACCTCCTTCCTTCGGGTATTTATGTGGGTGTTTACTGTACCATGTGTTGCTCATTCACTCCAAATAAGGAGTTGTGCAGCCAATTGCTAATACTTAGCTCTACGGACATATTCTAGTTAACCCTCTCTGCATGTCTGTCTGTGTGGGTGCTCTTTCAGTCAGGATCGGCAAGCTGAAGAGGAGGAAAGCTGACGAAGTTCAGGTATATTCTTAAATAGTAACTGGCATTGTATTGTAGGCGACAGTAGCAAGTAGAAATGTATTGTCATGAGTGTTGTCCTGGATGCAAAACTGAGCAATTTCCTCTTAGATAGGCCAGCTGCAAAGTCAAAATTGGCATTATTGTACAAATTCATGAAAAAATGTGCTTTTTGTTCTTAAATTAATGTAAGGGTTAGCCATTAGGGTTAGCAGGGTGGTTAAGGTTAGGGTTTGGTTTTCTAAGGT
The DNA here is from genome assembly GCF_002910315.2 of Salvelinus sp. IW2-2015. Classification (NCBI taxonomy): domain Eukaryota; kingdom Metazoa; phylum Chordata; class Actinopteri; order Salmoniformes; family Salmonidae; genus Salvelinus; species Salvelinus sp. IW2-2015. The sequence goes on along the minus strand of NC_036856.1, from coordinate 5,555,200 downwards.
TGGCATGAATGATTCGGGAGACAGGCGCAGGAATGCGTAAAAGTCTTTTTTATTATAACCAAAATTACGGCGTGCCAAGGCACGGGGACGAATCCCAAACAAACACCTAACAAAAACACAGTGTTGAAACCCAAACAAAAGAGCGAGGTGTACCTTGAATAAATAACACACGTGCACAATGCTTAACACACGGGATGAGACCGTAACCATCTGCAAAGTCCACAAAAAGCACAAAACACACAGCACAGGTACTCACACACACCAACGGACATTGTAACAATAATCGACACCCCAATGGAAACCAAAGGGCACATAAACTCAGCAAAAAAATAAACGTCCTTTTCAGGACGCCTAAGCCAGTGCTACAGGGAGACAGGATGGACAGCTGATCGTCCTCGCAGTGGCAGACCACGTGTAACAAAACCTGCACAGGATCGGTACATCCGAACATCACATCAGCGGGACAGGTACAGGATGGCAACAACAACTGCCCGAGTTACACCAGGAATGAACAATCCCTCCATCAGTGCTCAGACTGTCCGCAATAGGCTGAGAGAGGCTGGATTGAGGGCCTGTAGGCCTGTTGTAAGGCAGGTCCTCACCAGACATCAACGTCACCTGTGGGCTCAAATCCAGCAATTGGACCAGACAGGACTGGCAAAAAGTGCTCTTCACTGACGAGTCGCGGTTTTGTCTCACCAGGGGTGATGGTCGGATTCGCGTTTATCGTCGAAGGAAGGATCGTTACACCGAGGCCTGTACTCTGGAGTGGGATCGATTTGGAGGTGGAGGGTCCATCATGGTCTGGAGCGGTGTCACAGCATCATCATCATCATCGTCATCATCGGACTTAGCTTGTTGTCATTGCAGGCAATCTCAATGCTGTGCGTTACAGGGAAGACATCCTCCTCCCTCATGTGGTACCCTTCCTGCAGGCTCATCCTGACATGACCCTCCAGCATGACAATGCCACCAGCCATACTGCTTGTTCTGTGCGTGATTTCCTGCAAGACAGGAATGTCAGTGTTCTGCCATGGCCAGCGAAGAGCCTGAGTCTCAATCCCATTGAGCACGTCTGGGACCTGTTGGATCGGAGGGTGAGGGCTAGGGCCATTCCCCACAGAAATGTCCAGGAACTTGCAGGTGTCTTGGTGGAAGAGTGGGGTAACATCTCACAGCAAGAACTGGCAAATCTGGTGCAGTCCATGAGGAGGAGATGCACTGCAGTACTTAATGCAGCTGGTGGCCACACCAGATACTGACTGTTAGTGTTACTTTTGATTTTGACCCCCCCCCTTTGTTCAGGGACACATTATTCCATTTCTGTTAGTCACATGTTTGTGGAACTTGTTCAGTTTATGTCTCAGTTGTTGAATCCTGTTATGTTCATACAAATATTTACACATGTTAAGTTTGCTGAAAGTAAACGCAGTTGACAGTGAGAGGACGTTTCCTTTTTTGCTGAGTTTATATACAAATACAATCAGTGGGAATAGGGGCCAGGTGTGCGTCATGAATGATTTTATGACTTTTGTGATTGTGCCAGCTAGTGACCACTGCAAAGCTGCCTCCAGAACAAGATTCATGATAAAAATGCTAACCTGCGCGACAGCAAGCTTAGCTATTCCTTGGCAGCAGTCATATTGTATACCGTACTGGATGTCTTAGAAAGATTGATGACGGATAGGTCAGGTGAATTGGTCCTGAAACAGGTTAAAAGAGTGTTGTGCCCATCTGTGCTTAAACCCCTGATATTGTTTGCTGCCCATTAGGCTCAGTGTGGCCATGTTTCTACTGTACCTTAGGTTACCCCTAGGAGATACATCAGTGACAACCAAGGGCTATGAGATATGCATTTGCGTTAGGCAAAAACAAAATGGTGTGTGTGTCTGTGAGTTTGTGTGTATGTGTCTGGCTGCGTGGCTTCATCATGCATACGTGTCTGTGTGTGTCTTTTCAGGACATTTTGGTGGACCTGGGAGGAGAGGGGGTGCAGTGGAGGGAGCGGAGGAGGTTACAGATGACATCCATGCTGGGGGGGTTTAAAGGTAACTGGGTGACCCTCTGACTGGGTCTTGGYTCTGGTGCAGTGGGGTGGATAATGTGACTGGGTGGCGGATAGAAAGACACTGGACCTTTCAGTCCAGATTATGCTGCAGTATCTATAAGGCTGAATTTGCGCTCCCTTACCTAAGAAAGCACTATCCTAAGTACACTGCTCAAAAAAAATTAAGGGAACACTTAAACAACACAATGTAACTCCAAGTCAATCACACTTCTGTGAAATCAAACTGTCCACTTAGGAAGCAACACTGGTTGACAATAAATTCCACATGCTGTTGTGCAAATGGAATAGACAAAAGGTGGAAATTATAGGCAATTAGCAAGACACCCCCAATAAAGGAGTGGTTCTGCAGGTGGTGACCACAGACCACTTCTCAGTTCCTATCTTCCTGGCTGATGTTTTGGTCACTTTTGAATACTGGCGGTGCTTTCACTCTAGTGGTAGCATGAGACGGAGTCTACAACCCACACAAGTGGCTGAGGTAGTGCAGCTCAATCCAGGATGGCACATCAATGCGAGCTGTGGCAAGAAGGTTTGCTGTGTCTGTCAGCGTAGTGTCCAGAGCATGGAGGCGCTACCAGGAGACAGGCCAGTACATCAGAGAGACGTGGAGGAGGCCGTAGGAGGCAACAACCCAGCAGCAGGACCGCTACCTCCGCCTTTGTGCAAGGAGGAGCAGGTGGAGCACTGCCAGAGCCTGCAAAATGACCTCCAGCAGGCCACAAATGTGCATGTGTCTGCTCAAACGGTCAGAAACAGACTCCATGAGGGTGGTATGAGGGCCCGACGTCCACAGGTGGGGGTTGTGCTTACAGCCAACACCGTGCAGGACGTTTGGCATTTGCCAGAGAACACCAAGATCGGCAAATTCGCCACTGTGCTCTTCACAGATGAAAGCAGGTTCACACTGAGCACATGAGCACATGTGACAGACGTGACAGAGTCTGGAGATGCCATGGAGAACGTTCTGCTGCCTGCAACATCCTCCAGCATGACCGGTTTGGCGGTGGGTCAGTCATGGTATGGGGTGGCATTTCTTTGGGGGGCCGCACAGCCTCCATGTGCTCGCCAGAGGTAGCCTGACTGCCATTAGGTACCGAGATGAGATCCTCAGACCCCTTGTGAGACCATATGCTGGTGCGGTTGGCCCTGGGTTCCTCCTAATGCAAGACAATGCTAGACCTCATGTGGCTGGAGTGTGTCAGCAGTTCCTGCAAGAGGAAGGCATTGATGCTATGGACTGGCCCGCCCGTTCCCAGACCTGAATCCAATTGAGCACATCTGGGACATCATTCTCGCTCCATCCACCAACGCCACGTTGCACCACAGACTGTCCAGGAGTTGGCGGATGCGTTAGTCCAGGTCTGGAGAGGAGATCCCTCAGGAGACATCCGCCACCTCATCAGGAGAATGCCCAGGCGTTGTAGGGAGGTCATACAGGCACGTGGAGGCCACACACACTACTGAGCCTCATTTGACTTGTTTTAAGGACATTACATCAAAGTTGGATCAGCCTGTAGTGTGGTTTTCCACTTTAATTTTGAGTGTGACTCCAAATCCAGACCTCCATGGGTTGATAAATTTGATTTCCATTGATCATTTTTGTGTGATTTTGTTGTCAGCACATTCAACTATGTAAAGAAAAAAGTATTTAATAAGAATATTTCATTCATTCAGATCTAGGATGTGTTATTTTAGTGTTCCCTTTATTTTTTTGAGCAGTGTATATGGGTTGCAGATAGGATTCCAACATTTCCAGGTATTCCAGAAATCATATTCCCCTCCGAATTCCAGGAATCTTCCAACCAGGATGTCTGGAAAACCAGGGAATTTTGGGAACGTTCCCGGAATTCTTTAACCCTTGTGGCAGAAAAGAGGAGATACTGTAGGTGACATGGAGAAATCTTATGTGGTTTTCATAATTTACTACTGAAAATGGGTTTTCAAGTGTCACCTTTCAATGGCCTTAGACAGGCAAAAACGGCTCACCTCTCATTGGCCCTGAGCATCTGCTCTTAGCACTCAATAGTCAACATGACACCGTCTACCATGTGAGAATCTGCTAGGTGAAAGTGAGGATGCCAGAGAGGGTATGTCCCAAATGGCACCCTTTTCCCTTTACAGTGCAAAAGTAGTGCGCCATATAGGGAATAGAGTGCCATTTGGGATGGAGATAATAATGAGGCTCTCCTCAGGGTCGGTATTTGTGAGCAGCAGCACATCTAATGAGGGCCGCGGTGACAGTGATGCTGACCTGGACGTTGATGGAGACGACACCGCGGACTACGGAAGAGCACAGTATCCTTCTAATTGACCAATCTCCGAAATTCCACATGATTGACAAGAATGTGTCAGCATTGAAGAGGTTTACATTGTTGCACACAGAACAAATAATTCAACAAGGGAACAATGTGCCGTTGTTGAATGCGGCAACAGTCAGGCATAGAAAGAAGAAATGAACCTACGGTGAGAAATGCTGGACATCACATAAAGTGCTCGTGTTCCCCTCAATTGGAACATCCATTCGACCATGTATATTTCTATGGTTCCACTGCATGTATGTGTTTCCTTAGCCTGGTGATCCAGATATACAGAGGCAGACATCATCCCCTGTTCACAACGGGAGCCTGGGGAGGTGGAGGAGAGGAAAGCACTGAGGGGGGCTGTTTTAAAGTACGCACCATCACAGGCGCACTATGTTCCATCACTGCCTCATTTTTGTGTTGTTATTATTATCTGCATTAACTGTCTTATTAGTTGTAAATACGATCCTACTTTTGCTTCTCAGTGTTGGAACTCTGTCCAACAGAGTAACTCTGGAACATTCSAAATGGACAAATGAGGGTGAGAACAGCTACAGTATCAGTACATGTGGTTTCTCGATTGAGTTCATGTGTAGTACTTCATTAGTTGGATATGACACTTTTTCTCAATTGTGTACAAGTCATTTTTGGATCTGTGTTGAAATGTATCTAAAGCAGAACAGCAATGATCAAATACACTTACACAACTTTTGATCATTTTCTTGCCTTGGTTCCCCGACTTGCATATCTTAGACCACCTTTTGCAAACCATTAAATACAAATGTCAGCAGTGAATGCAAAATTCGCTGTTAGAGCTACAATGTGTCACTTTTTGGGCGGCCCGACCAAATTCACATAGAAATGAGAGTTATAGATCTCTCGTTGTCATTGAAAGCGAGTCTAAGAAGCGGTAGGTATGTTCGATGTTCGCTATTTCTATGCGTCCCGTTCTTTAGTTCACGTTTTTTGACTTTCAAATAGCTAAAAATACAAGATTTTTTTGGTTTAGATGGTACAATTATACTCTATACAATGACTGCTTGTTTTGTCACATAAACTGAAATTAGGCGAACTATTAGAATTTTAGCAACCAGGAAATGGCGGATCGATTCCTGCGTATTGCACCTTTAAGTGTTTTCGTCACAGAATATTAACACATTGTTTTCATCAGAAGAGAAATGTGTGCAATTGTGTTCATTGTTTCCGTCAATCAGTAAATACTACCGTACAAAATTCTAAATCATCCCATCAGCGCAATAGCATGTACAGTACATGGAAAGATCTAGTCAATGGGGACAGACTTATTGCTATGATTTTTTACAATATTGCGGACATGGAGAGTTGCAGAGAATGAAATTGGGTTACGTCTAAGTAACTTTGGGTGATCATCTCAAACATTGGACCTTCTATTATAGAGCTTGGGATTTAGGCCTATACATTCATATCAGCTGTGTTCCTCCATTCCTTATTTCTGTTGTGTTTCTGTGCACCAATGGAAAGTCTACAAAACGATGAGAAAACCAACCTTCGTATTGAATACATAGAATTGGATTGTGATGATACCGATGAATGAATCCTATTTTAATTTTTTACCTGGAGTAATACTTGATTCGATGTGTATGAAATTGTTTGGTGAAATATGCATAAAAGGAGAGTAAGTAATTGCCCATAATTCTGCACCTTTGGATCGTTTTACTTCTGATTATGAGGATTTGCTGACTGCACAGAAAATGTGTTGATCTACTGGGATTTCTAAAACAGACTAACTTTCTGTTTCCTCTGCTTGGACTCGAGATTTAAGTAGCTATTGATGCGGTAATCTTTTTTGCAGGCAGTCGTGTTCTTTCGATGAATGCATTTGCAATTTTGATGCTATAATATCGTTCTGATGAATGTATTTCTGTTTTGAGAAGGCAACCACATTTTGAAAACGCATTTACTGTTTTGCGAAAGGCCACAGAGTTCTGTGTCTTGTGGACTCTGTTTTTGAAAATCAACAACATTGTTCCCCCAAAAAATGCTTGTACGTGATTGAGAAGAACTGGAATGATTGGGGGGTGTCCCAATTTAAAATGATAGTCCTCTTTTGCTACAGGATGTCCATCCACCAGCAACGGAGAACGCAACAAACTGGACAACAGCATAATCTCCCTACACAGGACCTGTAAAAACAGTGACATCGAGACGTAAGTTCTGAAAATAAAATTGTGAAAATGTTCCACATTACCATTAACTACGTGGTACTGTAAACCGTCCCAGAAATCCCAACCTAAACTCTATCTTTCCCCTAAGCTCATCTATAAATCAAGCTCAACTCATAGAGGACGACTGGTGGTGACTGAGTGTGTATGAATGTGAGTGTGCCTGTGTGCCTGTGTGTGTGGTACTTGCCCTCCCCCTCTCTCAGCACTGTTTTCTCTTCCCATGATAAATGAGACAGTGAATGCTGGCAATGTGACTGCTCCTAAAATTCATTCTCTATGTACATGTCTACCAGCTAATCATTTCATCCGTCTTCGATTTATAAATGACTCTGGCCTCTTCTTCTCCTGTCCCCCTCACTCCCTTCCTCTCTCTCACTGTATGTGTGTGTGTGTGTGTGTGTGTGTGTGTGTGTGTGTGTGTGTGTGTGTGTGTGTGTGTGTGTGTGTGTTCAGGGTCTCTGAGGATTCGGCACTCACGACACTCGATGCACTAAAAACTCGGATACGAGACCTAGAGAAGCAGATGTCCAGAGGAGACAGATACAAATGTCTCATCTGTATGGTGAGTGTATGGCCTGAATCCCAGCCTGTTTGTGCTGTCTTGCCAACTCCTTGTTACTCATTATCATTGTTTATCTTGACAATGAACAATTGAGTTGGATGAGAGCACAAAGACGTCTGGGATCCAGGCTAGTTAGTATAGCAGCACTGGGAGGAATCTAGTTCAACGGATGTACTGAATTGTATACTGATAACCTTTCATTGAACTAATTAAACACACTATGAGACCCAAAGTAAGCACATTCCAATTGAACAATTGATTTAATCCGGACTTTTGAGGAATGTATCACAGCTGCTCTGCATAAGTATTCAGAAAATTGAGCTCCGGTGCATCCTGTTTCCATTGATCATCCTTGAGATGTTTCTACAACTGATTGGAGTCCACCTGTCATAAATTAAATTGATTGGAAAGGCACACACCTGTCTATATAAGGTCCCACAGTTGACAATGCATGTCAGAGCAAAAACCAAGCCATGAGGTCAAAGGACTTGTCCGTAGAGCTCCGACACAGGTTTGTGTCGAGGCACAGGTCTGGGGAAGGGTAGTGGAAATGTTCTGCAGCATTGAAGGTCCCCAAGAACACAGTGGCCTCCATCATTCTTAAATGGAAGAAGTTTGGAACCACCAAGACTCTTCCTAGAACTGTCCGCCCGGCCAACCTGAGCAATCGGGGGAGATGGCCTTGATCAGGTAGGTGACCAAGAACCCGATGGTCACTCTGACAGAGCTCCAGAGTTCTTGTGTGGAGATGGGAGAACCATCGAGAAGGACAACCATCTCTGCAGCTCTTCACCTATCAGGCCTTTATGGTAGAGTGACCAGACGGAAGCCACTCCTCAGTAAAAGGCACATAACAGCCTGCTTGGAGTTTGACAAAATGCACCTAAACGACTCTCAGACCATGAGAAACAAGATTCTCTGGTCTGATGAAACCAAGATTGAACTCTTTGGCCTGAATGCCAAGCYTCARGTCTGGAGYAAACCTGGCACCATCCCTACTGTAAAGCATGGTGGTGGCAGCATCATGCTGTGGGGATGTTTTTCAGCATCAGGGACTGGGAGACTAGTCAGGATCGAGGGAAAGATGAACGGATCAAAGTACAGAGAGGTCCTTGATGAAAACCTTACTCTACAGCGCTCAGGACCTCAGACTGGAGCGAAGGTTCACCTTCCAACAGGACAACGAACCTAAGCACACTGCCAAGAAAACGCAGGAGTGGCTTCAGGACAAGTCTCTGAATGTCTTTGAGTAGCCCAGCCAGAGCCTGCACTTGAACGCGATCGAACATCTCTGGAGAGACCTGAAAATAGCTGTGCAGCAACGCTCCCCCATCCAACCTGACAGAGATTGAGAGGATCTGCAGTGAAGAATGGGAGAAACTACCCAAATACAGGCGTGCCAAGGTTGTAGCGTCATACCCAAGAAGACTCGAGGCTGTAATTACTGCAAAATGCACTTCAACAAAGTACTGAGTAAAGGTCTGAATATGTGATGTTGTGATAATGTGATAATGTGATATTTCAGTGTTTCATTTTTGATACATTTTAAAGAAATCTAAAACCCAGTTTTTGCTTTGTCATTATGGGGTATTGTGTGTAGATTGATGAGGGGGGGAAACGATTTAATTCATTTTAGAACAAGGCTGTAACGTAACAAAATGTGGAAAAAGTCAAGGGGTAGCTGTTTCATCCATCCTAGCTACTTAACTCCTCCATCCACTCATCCATCCTCTCAAGCCACACTAATACAGCAGATACAGACACGTAGCGCCATCTAGTGACAGCTGTCTCCCATTTAATCAGAGCGGGAACAGGACAGAATGTGGAATGGGTTTTACTGTGCAGCACTGTAATCCCATACTGTTTCTCTCTCTGTCTGTATGTCTGTCTGTGTGCCTGTCCCTATAGGACACATATACTACGCCCCTCAGCTCCATCCAGTGCTGGCACGTCCACTGTGAGGAGTGCTGGCTCCGCACACTGGTAAGAATAAAGAAAAACGGAAAGAAATCCTGTCAGATAATGCTAAGCTAAGGAGCATGAAATGGTATTTCTGTCAAGCAGTCACACATGGCTGTGTTTTTGTCTTCTAGGGGGCTAAGAAGCTTTGTCCACAGTGTAACACCATAACTTCACCTGGGGACCTGCGACGGGTGTATCTGTAACCCGGCGGGGCCAGTGAAGCACAGACCTTTGAGGGGGACATAAGGGCAGCTGGCCTGTCAGAGATCACCCTTGTCTTTGCACCTTAACCTATCCCCCCCCACCCACCTTCCGAACTGAGTAGGGGCGCACCTCATGAATAGATGGTACCCATGACTGGGTATTGCACAACGATCAGTCCTCATGTCCTTTGACGTTTTAGGTTTGACATTTCACCTTTGGTTTGCCCAGCTGGATGGTGTTCGTTTGTACCGAGCTCACCTCCACCTTTAGTGAGCCAGGACAGTTCTAAGAGGAGGACTCTGTGCTCAATCCATTAATCACCATAAGGTATATACGTAAATGAAATAAATGACAAGAACTGAAGTATTCTCAGCGCTCAGGCACTGAAAGAAAGCTTTCAGATGGATTTAGATCACTCTGGACTATTATAATATTCTGTATACTCTTTTTAGAAATAATAGTTGTCTGTTTTTATCAAGATAAAGCACATGTAAATAGTTTTGTGTATGTTTTCAATTGTGTATGTGAAAAAGATTAACACTCCCGTTGTGTTTACGGTCATGTTCTTATAAAGTCATGCTTTTTGGTTAGTTAGGGTGGGAGGAAAGTGTGAACATAGCAATTGTCATATTTTGAGATTTAATTATTTTGTGTTTGTCGTTTAGGTTGTGTTTCTTTGTACAGGAGTACAAAGTGTAATTAATCAATGTTACAAAAAAACAATGTGTCTTTAAAAAAGATGGTTATTGCATAAATATATATCAAAAAAATATCTACACTAACGATATCATTGAAAAACATTTATTCCACTGATTTTTGATTTAGGCCCAGATTCAATCTGATCGAGGGTTATAGGCACTGCGACGTTTAAAGGCAATGTTCCCGTGTTCGCATAGATCCCATTCACGGTAAAGCTGCATGTGTCGGCTCAAATTGGAAATTGACTTTAAAAGCTGCAATGCCTATAACCCACGATCGGATTTAATCCCGGCCTTAGAGTCAATGTGTGTACAATGTTAAAGATCAAAACCATAATCTCGCTTTTACACTTTATAATAACTGTCATGAATACCGGTAAACAATTATAAATGCTTATACATGTTTAAATGCTTTGTAAATTATTATTGTTAAGCTTATGAATTGTACTTTTACAAAAAAATGAAATACTTATTTAGTTCATAAATAGTTCCTTCATTCTTATTCATGAAAGTTTTTATAAAGTTTTACCAAAGTCTCTTGATCTAAATGATGTTCACAGTTCGATGATATAGTTCTGACCTGTTGCCCTTATCTATGGTGTGATTTGTTCCATCATAAAAAGCCAAGCAGCTCCTTGCATGTTGATCTGTCCGGTCCGGAGCCTTGATATACTGTATGTCTATGCAATTGTCCTTTAAGAAACAAATGGGTTACTTCAGGATTAGTCCAGGTCAGGTCAGGTCAAGACTAAGCCATTAAATCCTATTATTCAGAGCTTTTTTTCATGTTCTGACCGCCCACTGTTCCTGCCAAGACAAAGGATATGAGCTAAGGAGTCTGACCTGGTAGGGCAGTAGGGTGGGATGGACAGAGAGCGAATGAGGGGGGGGACTATTTCCATGGGCTGAGTAGAGTAAAAGTGGAGTCTTCACAATGACGCATCAGTATTGTCAGGACCCATCCTCTATATGCCAGGGATGTCAAACTCAATTCCCGGGAAAAGCTATTTGTCTACTGGTTGTTGTTATCACCTAGACCTAGACAACCAGGTAGTTCCTAACTTATCAATTCCTTAATTAATCAATTAACTACAAGGGAGGAGCGAGAAAAAAAACGCAGACACTCTGCCCTCCAGGAATTGAGTTAGATGCCAGTGTCACATGTAATAACACATGTCATACCATCACCTCACCTGAGACGGGTGGGGGACCCGAGGGGAAGGAGCATCTGGACTGGGACTGTTATGATGACCATTTACCAGCGGTCACGAGTCACGAGCGCAGTCAAATTCCACGTGGCCGTTTATTCACGGTAACTAGGCTTCTCCAAGCTCTGATGCTGCTGATGGTCATTAGTAGCCTACCAAACTGCCTGGTACTCAGCACTCTATTGTCCCTCGAATCACTCTGACATCAATGCGAATCTATTCAAAAATCTAAATCAAAACACTTCATATTTATTTCTTAACTTTCCTAGTATTAAGCACATTGCTTCTCTTTACAACAGGAGTATAGCCTACCTGGCCTGCATGAAAATGAACCACGGGAAAAGCGTCCTCCATTCGCTATTTAAGTGCATAGATTACATATATTTCCCCCCCTGCTCCGTTTCAAGACGGTGCATGATAATGGTCCATTGTAAATCAAAACAAAATTCACACATATATTATTTAGTATGTGTAAAGAAAATATTAAATCAAGATTAGTCTGATGGGTGACAATATTAGCCTATCACTTGTGAATGGTGTATTATCACTTGTGAATGATGCCCTGCTTGTGTGCAGTACGGTAAGAAACAGCTCATGCCTTTTTTTGAGGGACTTTTTCAAATCATAGTTGCACACCTCATGTAAGTCTAGCCCGTAGGCCTGTATGTTTTGAATAAGGTTTGTATCACAATTAAAGCGGCCAAATAACGTCTTAAAATTAAGCACATTCATCCGCTTTCCAACCGGTGCAGAGCCTAACTGGCATACATAGGTGGTGAGTTTGGGAATGATAATTTTCACCATAAAAATGCACCTTTATAATAAAGCATTACATGCATAACCGCATTTGAGGTCACTTTTGAGAATGGTGTTCTCCCGCTAGTTGATAGCATTTTGGAACATTCACGCTGATAGCCTTCTGCCTTGTGCACATTGCTGCGTTAAAAATGTGAAGAAATAGCCTAACAGTTCATCAACATTTTAAGCTAAACGTTCTGATCTGTTGCATCAGCCTCATTGCTTTCAACTTATTTTTTATGCTAGTGGTTGTATTAACTTGGGATCTATCGCGTCCCACAACTGTCTCAGACTATGTTTTAAATATTTATTTCTCACAGAGATTCTAATTAACCAATAGAATAGGTCAACTTTTGTACTATAGAGGATAGTCGATTGACATAGGCTAGTGCTTTTGTTGTCTGTTAGGCCTCCTCATCTTGTTGGCTGACGAAAAGTAAATGTGGACAGTTCTTCCAACATCTTCAATATGCACCCCGGAATTTGCAGTTGCTTCCCCAATGTTTGTCTGCACTTGTAGACTGTGAGAAGGACCTGATCACGTGACGGGCATTGGCTAATAAGAATTTAGATATCTGAGAGAGCCATGTGAGTGAGAGGTGAGAGGAGCACGCAGTCGGGAGAAGGGAATTATAATGATTATATTCAGCCACCGGCCGCAAAAGGCATGGATTTCTTTTTTGCGGGCATTACAGCCACACAAAGGGGATGCAGCCGGGAAATTCGAGGAATTATCAAGTGCTTGCCAAATTGTGAATGAGAGACTGATGAAGTGTGTGCAAACAAAGCAGTGTTCATGCTTTTCATACAATCTTTTTCAAATGATCATTAGAGTCTGATCATGCAGCCTTAGAATGTATTAAAAATCTAAACATATAGCCTAACGCTTGTATCACAGCTAAAGTTGCAGAAATAACTCTAAATTAAGTATATAGGAGGGCCTGTTTCTTTGTTAACTGCTCAACACTGAATAGCTGTATGTGCGCACTCCGTCAACTCGTTTGGAGAAAATATCCTTTGTATTTTATTCGGCTATGTTCAATTGTATTCTTCATACTATAAAATAATGCCACGGAATTCTAAGCAAATCTTTTCTGCTAAATGAAGTAGTGTAGACTACAGCCATATGTGTCACACCCTGAACTGTTTCTCCTGTCTTGTGATTGCCTCTAACCCCCAACAGGTGTCTCCCATTACCTCATGTACTTATACCTGTGTTTTCTGTTTGTCTGTTGCCAGTTCGCCTACCAGCGTGTTCCCGTGTGTCCTGTGCTCTAGTTTGAGCTTTTTCTAGTCTTCCCAGTTCTGACCTTTCTGCCTGTCCTGACCCTGCCTGCAGTCCTGTACCTGCCTGACTCTGATTTGGATTACGACTCTTTGCCTGCCTTGACCTACCGATTGCCTGCACCTTGTACTGTAATAAACTCTGAGACTCTTACTATCTGCCTCCTGTGTCTGCATCTGGGTCTTAGCCTGTTCCTCACCTCCCCTGGTCCCATATATCCTTGGACTTCGTCACAGGTCTCCCTCCGTCAGATGGCAACACCACCATCCTTACGGTGGTGGATAGGTTTTCCAGAGCCGCCCATTTTATCCCCCTTCCTAAGTTACCCTCAGCTAAGGAGACGGCCCAACTCAGGACGTCTTCCGGATCCATGGACTTCTGGTCGACATGGTCTCCGATCGCGGTCCTCAGTTCTCATCCCGGATCTGAAAGGCGTTGTGCACCCTTACTGGGTCGTCAGCCAGCCTGTCCTCTGGTTTTGAACGGCCAGTCAGAGCGAGCCAATCAGGACCTGGAAACGAGAGCCCGGGCCGCTCTTCTCAAGAACATCCCCAGGTATCAACGACAGGCGGACCACCACCGGACCCCTGCTCCCCGCTACCGTCTTGGGCAGAGGGTATGGCTTTCCACTCTGGATCTGCCCCTCCGGGTGGAGTCCCACAAACTTTCCCCCCGTTTTATCGACCCTTTCCCCATTTCTAAGGCCCTTGGCCCCTCTGTTGTTCGCCTTCTGTTGCCCCGCACCCTTCGTCTACATCCCACTTTCCATTATCTAGGATTACACCCCTGTCCCACAGCCCTTTGTCTCCTGTTTCCAGGCCCAGACCTCTCCCGCCGCCTCGTCAACGGCCATCCGGCGTAAACAGCCACCTGAGTGTTCGACGTCGAAGCAGGGGATTCCAGTACCTGATTGACTGGGAGGGTTATGGCCCGGAGGAGAGGTGTTGGGTCCCCGCCAGGAATATCCTGGACCCAGCCCTCATCGCCGACTTCCGCTGTCAACACCCCAGTCAACCAGGTATGTCCCAGGGTAGGATGCCAAGTTGCGCCCTTAGGGGGTTACAGTCACACCATGATCTGTTTCACCTGCCTTGTGATTGTCTCCAACCCCCAACAGGTGTCTCCCATTAACTCATGTGTATTATACCTGCATTTTCTGTTTGTCTGTTGCCTTGTCCCGTCAAGCCCTACCAGCGTGTTCCTGTGTTTCCTGTGCTCTAGTTTTAGCTTTTTCTAGTCTTCCCAGTTCTGACCTTTCTGCCTGTCCTGACCCTGCCTGCCGTCCTGTACCTGCCTGACTCTGATTTGGATTACGACTCTTTGCCTGCCTTGAGCTACCGATTGCCTGCCCCTTGTACTGTAATAAACTCTGAGACTCGTACTATCCGCCTCCTGTGTCTGCATCTGGGTCTTAGCCTGAGCTGTGATAATATGGCATAGCCAGATCAGGACCTAGCATAAGGACAACTCAGAGTGTGCAATTATGTTCTTCTGAAATAGACTACATTTTCTTCATATCATGTTTCTTTAGACCTGTCTAAAATAAATAATGGATTTATTGTGAAGGTGTAGGCTATATTACATGGATTTATAATACTTTTTAAAATGTAGATGTTCCAAAGGTCTGCATCAGTGGCTTGTAGGCTAAGCATGGAAGCTAGGAGATGCTAAATGTGTTTATGTTAATAACGGTAAATTACCGTGATACCGGCAGTTATTTGCTTGACAATCACACGACTGACAAAATGTCAAGACCGCCACAACCCTAATCTGGACCCATCCTCTATGTGAGACCAGTGTTGCATGTAACACCAACCATGCCAGGACAGCCACCTCTCACTTACAGACTGCAAATCTACTAGATCAAACAAGCTCTCTATCTCTTGACTGTGTCTGTGTATACTAAAGTGGATGATGGTGTGGCCTTTTGTTCCCCTTAGTCACATTTCCTCCTCATTAAGAAGTTTATCATTAAACAGGGTTTGGTAGCCAAGAGCGGAGGACGACAACCTGATTGACCAGTGATACATTGTGACAAATCAGAAAAAACGGAGCCGAGAAGCCAACAGAACCAGTCCTTGTCACATGACTTGAAGTAATTAAGGCGCTACCTGTTCGGACGGCTCAGATAAACAAGGCCAGCATGCGATTGGCTGATGAGCTGACGGGAGGAGGTGGTAATTGAGGCTGTCAGTAAGCTGTCTATGTCAATCAGTCTGACACACACCTACCAACAACTGACAAACACACACCCAGGTAAAGCTCTCTCCTCTGTCCCAATCCCTCAGAGACATCCTCTCTACAGCCACACAGTACAGCCACTGAGATAAGGTAAGACAAACATTCAACTTTAAAGATGTAAGAAAGACATAGCTAATATACAGTAGGACATAGCTAATATACAGTAGGACATAGCTAATATACAGTAGGACATAGCTAATATACAGTAGGACATAGCTATTATACAGTACATCAAGTTGAAACTGAGATCTGTCTTCAGTAATCAATGTAACCTGGCAATTACTTAATGTACAACTAACTGCTTTTTATGGACTCCACATCGACATTTGGAATTCATTAACAAGTGTGCAGTCCTTGAATGTTCTTTTGTTGCGGTGCTTGGAGATTATAAGTTGTACGCGTTAGTAGGATTCCCCTGAAATATTGACAACGTATATTTGAACAGGTTATACAATGATTAGATCTAACATCAGTAACAGCTACAGTATGTTGTCTTTGTGAAGTTGAGTCATCTTAAGGGGTAGACAATAGACCCTTAACTCATTTATTCAATTATGGCCGGTCTGGTCTGTTGTTTTCATGAAATGCCCAACTAAGGTCAGCAGACAGGAATCTGGGGTTGTGATGGTTCAATGATCTACGGATCTCTTAGAGTTAAGTCTGGTATACACTCCAATTAAATAAGTAAAGAGTTTGACAGCCTTGAGTGTGTTCTCCCAGGAAACATCCTTGAATGGTCACGACCTCATTGATATAGGGAGTCAAACAGGACTCGAAATAGGTCAGATTGGCTGATTAGCCACTGAGTCTAAAGTCAGCAAGAACATCCTTTCACCAATAGGATGAAGAGCTTCAGACATTACCTCCAGTGTTTTGCCACCACTACTGACTGACTTGAAACGCACCTATTTGAACATGGTGTATATCTGGGAATATCCTTATTGTCCGAGTCACAATAGACAAAACAATACGCCTTTCTTCTGGCAGATACACTGTAAGGGTGTTGACCCAGCTCTGTACCTGATGTTCCATTTGGACCAGTTCCTATGCGATCATCCTCATTGACCTGGATTGACTTAATTAAAAGGCCTTTTTAAATGCACCTCGAGAGCGTGGCATCTGTTTGTAGTGGCCTGTGAAATATAGGCCTAATCCCTCTTACAAGGTCCTATCATCCAACCTGCTCCATCAAATCACATGTCTACCCATTTGTATAATGTTGAGTTGGGCTATTGCTGATGTGATGAATTTGTTGTGAACCTAATGTTGGTTTCGTGGAAAATTATTGCATAATTCCCATAGGGCTGACAGAGTGTTACCGGAATAGCTGCACATCTATGATCTAAATGAAAGTAGTGATTATGACCACCTAGCTAGATTAAACACCCAGGGGTAGAAAACGCAATTTCTCTTAAGGTTTTTGTGGGTTTTGTGTTTGACCCTTTAATTGACACTCATTGTGTGGTCCTAATGTGCAGTCACATGTCTCCCCCCCCCCACCCCCATGTCTGATCGTAGCGTAGCCATTAAATCCACTGGATCAGTGGATTAGACGTTAGCATCTGAGCCTAAGGCCAGAGGAAGAACTGCTCAGCTATAGGCCTCGCTAGCTGGTTAGCTTCCAAGCACACTACGCAGATTGGCTCCTACGAGTGGAGTTAGCCAGGGCCTGATTTAATAATTTTGAAGGTTACAGAATAAATCTTGAGTGTGCTTCATTCCTTTTTGTTTGGTATATCTGTTCCTGGTTGTGGTAGTGGCAGGCTAGACAGTGGTGGGCTACTGAACAGCGAAAGGCTACGTCAGTCTTCGCTACTTTGCATAGAAGGTCGCTATTGTCACACAACCGTGCACAGACTTCGACTACCCTATAAGCAGTCTTTGTACAAAGAGAGACAACAATCCATGCTTTGGTTTTGTTTACCTGGCTGGTGCCACCATATACTAACTGAAGCATTTTTGTCTAAAAGTTAGTATGTTTTAATTTCATGCCTAAATTATCCAAAAGTGTCTAAAACGGATTGCGTGGCTCAATTAAAGTTTAAGATTATTTGTGTAGAAAATGCATTGGTGAATGTAAAAAAAAATCAGAATGTACATAATTTTACAGTACAAAAGGGTTTTTCCTCTCTCCCTCTCCAGTGTTATGGAAGGACCCAGGCCTGTTGTTCTGAGCGGCCCCTCGGGGGCAGGAAAGAGCACTCTTATGAAGATGCTGCTGAGGGACTACGAGGGAGTCTTTGGCTTCAGCGTGTCACGTACGTTTGTGCTTCACCCGCCATTTGACTCCTATCCCAATATCCTGCCTGGGAGGAAGTGGTACAGCAGTAGGCCCTATCTGTCCTTACTGTCTCAGCCTTCTCTACCTCTAGGCCACGTTTGTCATAGGACTTTGGTCTGGGTTAGTGCATCCAATTTGTATCCAAGCATAGGCTGTTCGTCATTGGACTTGGGGTGGGATATTTCTGTATACCATCCCATGTCCAGTTTAGTTATGGTTGTGCTGATCCGTGTGACACAGGGATGTCCTCCATCTCCATTCCTCTTCTTGCTGGCTGCAAGGAAGACCACTGAAAACAAAAGAACCGGCATACAGTTAGGCTTGTCTGGCATGTCTTTGAATACACATAAGGTTAAGGTTGTTGATGGCATTCTGTATGACTGGATGTTGATGATGGATGTTGATCATTTATGCTCAATGAATGTGTCCTTACAGATACAACAAGGAGCCCACGACCAGGAGAGGTAGATGGCAAAGGTACAGTAACATTCTCTCACTCATGAACGCAGATCATGTCAGTAAACCCATCTCAGTCATGTTAGTAATCCCAGATGGATATCAGTGATGCTCTCCAGGCTTTTAATCAAGCTGGTTTTGTAACTTCTGGTTTTCACTTTTGATTTTGTAACTTTAAATGCTGGCTTCAGCAATTAACGGATTATTCTCCTCTCCGGTCTATTTGAAGATTACCACTTCTCAAACAGGGAGGCTATGCAGGAGGATATTGACGATGGGACATACATTGAGAATGCAGAGTTTTCAGGGAACCTGTATGGGACAAGGTAGAGTACATTTTGATAACTTTCTGTTGACATCAAAATGTCTTACAGTCAGAGTTGCAAAATTCCGGTGACTTCTCAGATTTTCCAGAAATCCCAGATGAAAGATGACTGAAATCAAGGAGGGAATAGGCAGGAAATCCAGGAATCTTTATGTGTTTATTTTTTACCTGAGAATGTGGGGAATGGTACTGCAGTTTTGGAACAGTATGCTAGTTCATTGGGTTTTAAATAAACAAGTACAGTAATTGTTCCACTAGTGACTAGAACCCACAAGTGATTCTACTGTCATGGGATTGAATAGATCACTTTAAAGGAGAAGTTCACTTTTTAACCAAATTGGTTTTGAGAAATGTACCCCCAACCCACGATACACTTCCTCCTGTCCGTTTTGCAGTGCCTGGGCAAGGATACAGAATCTAAAGAAACTTAAAACAAATACTCCCTATTAGAAACGGCAACGCTCTCAGTATGTTTTACCCATGAAATTGTGTCATTACAAACTTTATCCGCAACATTTGTATTACATTTTGTGCAACTCAAGACATACTTTTCCAAGTGGGCATGCACGGGCTACACAGAGAAGTATCATAGATGGATAAGGGAAACCGCTCGAGTCACACAAAATGGAAAATAACGTTAAGGATAAAGTTCGGAATGACACCAATTTCATGTGTACATCATCTAAAGACCTGCATCACCATACTGAGAGTGTTGACGTTTTTTTTAAAGGATGTATTCGGGTGTTTTGGGAGCTTGTTTTACTCACGCCCTGGAACTGCAGAACAGGCATGAGGAACTGTATCGCTGGTTGGGGTAAGTTTCCCAAAACCAAGTGAAATCGCAAAAAAACTGTCTGGACTTTTCTATAACATGCCATTTACATCCAAAATACAGACTTGGTTAAAAGAAAAGTGAACTTCTCCTTTAAGAGCTGGTCCATTGTGATCCCTGGGACAGAATTAGTTTTATCCTCCATTGTACATATCCAGATAGCACAGGAGCCACCGTAGAGCTCATGACCTGCAGTGTCATGTTTAATCTGTCCCTCCCCTGCTGAGGATAAGTCTTGACGCTAACGGAGAACCACTGGACCCTGCTTTTGGTGTTAGGATTAATGTCACTATCCTCTAGCCTAGTCATACTGGAGCATGTGAGGAATAGTCACTGGTGTGAGGTGTCACTCTTACGCTGTCCATATTTATTGTTTAAAAGCCCCCATGTTGTAAGCCTACTGTGCATATCCAGGTGGAAAGATGCATATGTCCTTGTCTCTGCTGTTCAATGGAACTGTGAAACAATGAGTGAACATTACTTATATCTTCTGTTTTCTACATAGCAAGTCTTCTGTAGACGAAGTGCGGGGCAATGGTCTCATCTGCATTCTGGATGTGGACATCCAGGGAGTGAGGAACATCAAGCAGACTGACCTGGACCCTATCTATGTCTCTATCCAGCCCCCCTCTATAGAGATCCTGGTAATGCCCAATTCAGAGTTGAGAGCCGCAATAGTCAGCATGGCCCATTATGAAACATTTAAGAACCTCATTTGATATACTCCTATTGAGGTGTAGACATATGTCACACTGGAATGCTATCTATCATGGCTGAGCGACTGTAAACTCTGCAACAAGTCCACAATCAAACAACGCAAAGGGTACTACTGTGTACTTTGGCGTTCCTCAATGTTCTGTGCTTGGACCGCTATTATTGGATAAAAGTAGAGACTCGGCGCTACAAAATGGTATATCATACACTGCAGATGAGGAAGAATGGGAACGTTATTCTGCTTTGAAATTTGATAAACTTGTAACCCCACTTTTGAGAAAATGTCCCTTGAATGTTTTGGTACACCTACAATAGCGGAGAGCTCTTCTTTGTCTACACCTATTCAGCATCGTTCACACCCTCTTAAGCCTTAGCCCCACCCATCTCTTTAAGGTGAATAACCAAAGATTTCAAGACTAAAAGTGGTGAAAGTAGAAACCTACAATAAGGTAAAACTCCAGGTAAAAATACACTTTATCTAGTCCTTGGCCTATATCCGAATCTGACTTTCAGTGTCCAGATAAAAATATAACATATATATTTTTTTATTATTAGATTATGCTTACCCAGAAACTTGTCTAAATTGATGGGTCATGTGAAGGAAATGCTATAACCATCCCCCAGCCACATCTAGCTAAGTGGATGGGCCACTATTGTCTACACATGTACACATATTCATTAAATATAATAGATGGCCGTAATCTCCAGTAGACACACCTGGCTAACTTGATGGGTCATGTAATCATTCTCTTGCGAAGTGAAGTCTTTTGTTTAGACATGTAGCTAGCTAGCTAAACAATTAACCATATTCCCAAACCATAGCTACAGTACAAACAATTGGCATAGCTAGCTACCACCCATGAAATGCTTGAGAATGAATTTGCAGCTAACCAACTAGTTTCAATGTTAGCTAGCTAGCTAACATTAGGCTATAACTAGCAATGCAAATATATTTCTGAGATACTAATAATATTACTACACATATCATACACGAGCCAGCAAGCTAACCTTCACTAGTACACTTTAACTTGCAAAGAAAACGACGTTCTGACCAAATTAGAAACATATAATATCTAAAAATGTAGCTAGACTCTTACCCGTATATATGGTTGAATGCTTCACAGAAGCGTGTATTTTCCATTTGGTTTGTAGCTTGTTATAGCTTGTTTGGCCCGTTATTGTGTCAAGTCACTCCGGTCAACCGTGTGCAGAAAGGAACGTCAGTCCATCACAACCTTTTCCCACTGATCTTTGTCGATAGGGTCTGCTAAATTCGGGGCAACAATGTTGTTGAGAGGAGTAGCCACACTTTTGCAGTTCTCTATGGCTAACATTGTCTTTCAAAAAAGCCAGGATGATCTACTACACATACTGAGCAGCTCATGTTATAGACAGAAGTGGGCTACATGGCAAACCAATCCGAACTCCTCTCTCAGCATGTCCAACCCATCCATTATCTGAACCAATCATGGCAAGTGGGAAGGTTCCTGCCTTTGTCAGTGGCTAAACCAACTAGGCTTGTAATTGAAAATGTTTATTAGTATTTACAGATGTCATACAAGTTTGTTATTAAAGCACATGAAAGTTCACGTGTTCAAGAAGGCATTTCTGCCCAAAAACGCCTTTTGATTAAAAAAACAACAACAACATTGAAATGCCTCTTCTGCAAAGTAGTGACGTGCGACATCTTGAAACGGGTCACATATGCTAGCCCTTGGAAATGTCATCCTTGAGCTAGTGACATGAGTCTCTTGAAACGTATGAATGTACTCTTGAAATGTAGATATTGTAATAGCTTTAGGGACAATTGATGTGTACAGGAAAAGCGTCTGAGGGACAGAAATACGGAGACAGAGGAGAGTCTGCAGAAGCGTCTGGAGGCAGCACGGGTTGACATGGAGCTCAGTAGGTCCCCCTTACGATCCCATATAGACATAGTTGTACTGCAAATCTTTGGAAAATATGGATGGAACCAATAATAATCCATGCTATGCCTTATTTTATCACTTTCCTATTTTAGGCAACGAGCCTGGAGTGTTTGACATGCTTATTGTCAATGATGACTTAGAGGAGGCTTATGAGAAGTTGCAAAGTGTTCTTATTGAGGTGAGTCTGAAGAGAGGATAATTGTCTGCATGTAGAATAGGGACAAAGTAGAATTCTCAAAATTTGAGTCAGTCGGTAGTGGTCTCACAGAAATTTTTCTCACACGTTTGTCTCTACAGGAAATTACTAAAGTTCAGTCAACCAAGAAAGAAAGATGCAATTCGTAAGAATCATTTTGTTATTATGCATATCATAGCCACACGTGTCCTGTAACAAAATCCTTCGTTGTATTCAATCCCTCTCTCCCTTTGCGTCAGTATTATGTCAGGACCCAGGCCTGTTGTCATAAGTGGCCCCTCGGGGGCAGGGAAGAGCACTCTGCTGAAGAAGCTGCTGAAGGACTACAAGGGAGTTTTCGGCTTCAGCGTATCACGTACGTATTGTGTCACCCAACATGTAGTTTCCAGTGGTAGCCGCAGCAGGATCTATCCCCACTGTCTCAGCCTTATCTAACTACAGGCCGTATGTCATAGTACTTGGAGTGTGATATTTCTGTAGACCACTCATATTCAAACAATTGTATAACAGTTTAGTTATGGCTGTGCTGATTGGTGCGAGACAGGGATATCCACTGTCACCATTTCACTTCTTGATGGCTATCGACTGGATCATGAGGTAGACCACTGAGCACAAAATAAACGGCATACAGTTAGGGTTGTCTGGCATATCTTTGAATGCTCATCATTAGTTGAGGTTATTGATATCATTCTGTATCATTTATGACATGTATGCTCACAGAATAAGATGAGTGTTACATTTATGCTCACTGAATGTGTCCTTACAGATACAACAAGGGACCCACGTCCAGGAGAGGTAGATGGCAAAGGTACAGTATCATTCTCTTACTCATAAACACAGATCATGTCAGTAAACCCAGAAGGATATTGGTGGTGCTCTCCAGGCCAAGAATGAAGCTGGTCTTCTACTGTATCTTTAGTAAGAATTTCCTACTGTATGAACGCCAGGCCTCAAACTTAATGTGTGTTGCAGTGCCATGAATGTTGAGTGGTGGCAGTTACAGTGCCTTCAGAAAGTATTCACACCCCTTGACTTTTTCCACATTTTGTTATGTTACAAAGTGGGATTAAAATGGATTTAATTGTAATTTTCTGACAATCTACACCAAATACTCTGTAATGTCAAAATGGAAGAATTTTTTAAACATTTGTAAAAAGAATAATAATAATAATAAAAATAATGTATATATTGATAAGTACTCAACCCCCTGAGTCAATAGATGGTTCAATCACCGTTGGCAGCGATTACAGCTGTGAGTCTTTCTGGGTAAGTCTCTAAGAGCTTTGCACACCTGGATTGTGCAATATTTGCACATTATTCTTTAAAAAAGTATTGTCAAGTTCGTTGTTGATCATTGTTAGACAGCCATTTTCAAGTCTTGCCATAGATTTTTAAGCAGATTTAAGTCAAAACTGTAACTAGGCCACCCAAAAACATTCAACGTTGTCTTGGTAAGACACCCCAGTGTATATTTGGCCTTGTGTTTTAGATTATAGTCCTGCTGAAAGGTGAATTTGACTCGCAGTGTCTGTTGGGAAGCGGCCTGAACCAGGTTTTCCCCTCGGATTTAGCTCTATTCTGTTTCTTCTCATCCTTAAAAACTCCCTAGTCCTTGCTGATGACAAGCATAACCATAACATGATGGAGCCACCACCATGCTTGAAAATATGATATAAGAGTGGTACTCGGTGATGTGCTGTGTTGGAAAGTTCCTTCTTTGCCACATTTTTTGCAGTTTTACTTTTATGCCTTATTGCAAACAGAAAGCATGTTTTGGAATATATTTATTCTGTACAGGCTTCCTTCTTTTCACTCTGTGATTTAGGTTAGTATTTTGGAGGTAACTGCACCGTTGTTATTCCATCCACAGCCATTAAACTCTAACTGTTTTAAAGTGACCACTGACCTCATGTTGAAATCCTTGAGGTGTTTCCTTCCTCTCCGGCAACTAGTTAGGAAGGACGTCTGTATCTTTGTATTGACTGGGTGTATTGATACATCATCCAATGTGCAATTAATAAGTTCACCATGCTCAAAGGGGTATTCAATGTCTGTTTTTTTATCTGCAAATAGGTGCCCTTCTTTGAGGCATTGGAAAACCTCCCTCGTCTTTCTGGTTGAATTTGTGTTTGAAATTCACTGCTCGACTGAGGGACCTTACAGATAAGTGTATGTGTTGGGATACAGGGATGAGGTAGTCATTAAAAAAAAACTTATTATGTGACTTGTTGAGAAAATTTGCCAAAACAAAAGGGTTGAATACCTATTGACTCAAGATATTTCAGCTTTTCATTTTTCATTAATTTGTTCATTTCAAAAATATAATTCCACTTTGACATTAGGGGGTATTGTGTGTAGGCCAGTGGTACAAAATATCAATGTAATCCATTTTCAATTCAGGCTGTTTCACAACAAAAAAGCCAAGGGGTTGAATACTTTCTGAAGGCACTGTATCTGCACACAAATGTTATATTACTGCATAGACTATTAATGTTCAGACAGCTCGCTGAAGAGCCAAAAGAGATGTTTTCCATCATACATAAGTATAACTAAAGACAGAAAACAACATTAAAGTGAATGTACGTAGTATGACATGAACTCAGCAAAAAAAGAAACATCCTCTCACTGTCAACTGCGTTTATTTTCAGCAAACTTAACATGTGTAAATATTTGTATGAACATTTCAAGATTCAACAACTGAGACATCAACTGAACAGGTTCCACAGACATGTGACTAACAGAAATGGAATAATGTGTCCCTGAAACAAGGGGGGGGGGGGTGTCAAAATCAAAAGTAACAGTCAGTATCTGGTGTGGCCACCAGCTGCATTAAGTACTGCTGTGCATCTGCTCCTCATGGACTGCACCAGATTTGCCAGTTCTTGCTGTGAGATGTTACCCCACTCTTCCACCAAGGCATCTGCAAGTTCCCGGACATTTTTGGGGGGAATGGCCCTAGCCCTCACCCTCCGATCTAACAGGTCCCAGACGTGCTCAATGGGATTGAAATCCGGGCTCTTCGCTGGCCATGGCAGAACACTGACATTCCTGTCTTGCACGAAATCACACACAGAACGAGCAGTATGGCTGGTGGCATTGTCATGCTGGAGGGTCATGTCAGGATGAGCCTGCAGGAAGGGTACCACATGAGGCAGGAGGAAGTTTTCCCTGTAACGCACAGCGTTGAGATTGCCTGCAATGACAACAAGCTCAGTCCGATGATGCTGTGACACACCGCCCCAGACCATGACGGACCCTCCACCTCCAAATCGATCCCGCTCCAGAGTACAGGCCTTAGTGTAACGCTCATTCCTTCGACGATAAACGCGAATCCGACCATCACCCCTGGTGAGACAAATCCGTGACTCGTCAGTGAAGAGATCTTTTTTTTGGTCCAGCGGCGGTGGGTTTGTGCCCACAGGTAACATTTTTGCCGGTGATGTCTGGTGAGGACCTGCCTTACAACAGGCCTACAAGCCCTCAGTCCAGCCTCTCTCAGCCTATTGCGGACAGTCTGAGCACTGATGGAGGGATTGTGCGTTCCTGGTGTAACTCAGGCAGTTGTTGTTGCCATCCTGTACCTCTCCCGCTGTGTGATGTTCGGATGTACCGATCCTGTGCAGGTGTTGTTACACGTGGTCTGCCACTGCGAGGACAATCAGCTGTCCGTCCTGTCTCCCTGTAGTGCTGTCTTAGGCGTCTCACAGTACGGACATTGCAATTTATTGCTCTGGCCACATCTGCAGTCCTCATGCCTCCGTGCAGCATGCCTAAGGCACGTTCACGCAGATGAGCAGGGACCCTGGGCATCTTTCTTTTGATGTTTTTCAGAGTCAATAGAAAGACCTCTTTAGTGTCCTAAGTTTTCATGACTGTGACCTTAATTGCCTTCCGTCTGTAAGCTGTTAGTGTCTTAACGACCATTCCACAGGTGCATGTTCATTAATTGTTTATTGTTCATTGAACAAGCATGGGAAACAGTGTGTTAAACCCTTTACAATGAAGATCTGTGAAGATATTTCGATTTTTATGAATTATATTTGAAAGACAGGGTCCTAAAAAAGGGACGTTTCTTTTTTTGCTGAGTTTATATCAGAGATATATTACTAGACTCTTATGGCTCTTGAGTCATTTTTTATAATTTTATATTCATAGGACATTTATAAGACATTTAGCCTAATTGTAAACAACTATCATATCATATTGCCCATAAACTGTAAAATATATACAGTACCAGTCAAAAGTTTGGACACACCTACTCATTCAAGGGTTTTCTTTATTTTTACTATTTTATACATTGTAGAACATCAACACTATGAATTAACACATATGGAATCATGTAGTGACCAAAAAAGTGTTAAACAAATCAAAATATATTTTAGATTCTTCAAAGTAGCCACCCTTTGCTTTGATGACAGCCTTGCACACTCTTGGAATTCTCTCAACCAGCTTCATGAGGAATGCTTTTCCAACACTTGAATGAGTTCCCACATATGCTGAGCACTTATCGGCTGCTTTTCCTTCACACTGCAGTCCAACTCATCCTAAAACCATCTCAATTGGGTTGAGGTCGGGTGATTGTGGAGGCCAGGTCATCTGGTTCAGAAGAATGGCGCCGAAGGAGATGGCTGCCGTTTTACGCTCCCGTAACCAATTGTGGTATTTTGTATGTTTTTTTGCATTATTTGTAACTTATTTTGTACGTAATTTTTCTGCCACCGTGTCTTATGACCGAAAAGATCTTCAAGATATCAGGACATTACTCACCCCGTACTGGAGGAATAGTTTTTATTCAATGATTCAGATGGGAAGGATTTACTTCAGACGCCCGACAAGGCCCTCATCCCCGTCATTCGCAGGAGAAAGAAACAGAGGTATCGAGTACGAAGATCTGGGTGCCTTGTAAGGATCTGTCGCCGAGAGGGTAATCTACCTTTTACCATCGGTCCTATTAGCCAATGTACAATCAATTGATAATAAAATAGACAAACTACGATCATGTATATTCTACCAAAGGGACATTAAAAACTGTAAAACGTATGTTTCGTCGTGGCTGAACGACGAAATTAATAACATACAGCTGGCGGGCTTTAAGGTTTTTCGGCAGGATAGAACAGCAGCCTCTGGTAAGACAAGGGGTGACGGTCTATGTATATTTGTAAACAACAGCTGGTCCACAAAATCTAAGGAATTCTTGAGGTTTTGCTCGCCTATGGTAGAGTATCTCACGATAAGCTGTAGACCACACTATTTACCAAGAGAGTTTATCTATATTTCTCGTAGCTGTCTATTTACCACCACAAACTGATGCTGGAAATAAGACAGCACTCAACGAGCTGTTTACGGCCATAAGCAAACAGGAAAATGCTCATCCAGAGGCGGCACTACTAGTGGCCGGGGACTTAATTGCAGGGAAACTCAAATATGTTTGACCCAATTTCTACCAGCATGTTAAATGTGCAACCAGAGGGGAAACAACGCTAGACCACCTTTACTCCACACACAGAGATGTGTACAAAGCTCTCCCTCGCCATCCATTTGGAAAATATGACCATAATTCTACCCTCCTGATTCCTGCTTACAAGCAAAAACTAAAGCAGGAAGCACCAGTGACTCGCTCAATAGAAAGTGGTCAGATGAAGCAGATGCTAAGCTACAGGACTGTATTGCTAGCACAGACTGGAATATGTTCCAGGATTCTTCCGATGGCATTAAGGAGTACACCACATCAGTCACTGGCTTCATCAATAAGTGCATCGATGACGTCGTCCCCACAGTGACCGTATGTACATACCCCAACCATAAGCCATGGATTACAGGCAACATCCGCACTGAGTTAAAGGGTAGAGATGTCGTTTTCAAGGAGAGGGACTCTAGCCCGGAAGCTTATAAGAAATCCCGCTATGCCCCCCGATTAACCATCCGACAGGCAAAGCGTCAATGCAGGACGAAGAATGAATCGTACTACACCGGCTCCGATGCTCGTTGGATGTGGCAGGGCTTGCAAACTATTACAGACTACAAAGGGAAGCAAAGCCGCGAGCTGCCCAGTGACAAGAGCCTACCAGACAAACTAAATCACTTCTTAGCTCGCTTCGAGGCAAGTAACACTGAAGCATGCATAAGAGCATCAGCTGTTTCGGATGACTGTGTGATCACGCTCTCTGTAGCAATGTGAGTAAGACCTTTAAACAGGTCAACATTCACAAGGCCGCAGGGCCAGATGGATTACCAGGACGTGTACTCCGAGCATGCGCTGACAAACTGGCAAGTGTCTTCACTGACTTATTCAACCTGTCCCTGACGGAGTCTGTAATACCAACATGTTTCAAGCAGACCATCATAGTCCCTGTTCCCAAGAACACTGAGGTAACCTGCCCAATTTGTATACCGCCACAACAGATCCACAGATGATGCAATCTCTATTGCACTCAACACTGCCCTTTCCCACCTGGACAAAATAAACACCTTTGTGAGAATGCTATTCATTGACTACAGCTCAGCGTTCAACACCATAGTGCCCTCGAAGCTCATCACTAAGCTAAGGTCCCTGGGACTAAACACCTCCCTCTGCAACTGGATCCTGGACTTCCTGATGGGCCGCCCCCAGGTGGTAAGGGTAGGTAACAACACATCTGCCACGCTGATCTTCAACACGGTGCCCCTCAGGGGTGCGTGCTCAGTCCCCTCCTGTACTCCCTGTCCCTCATGACTGCATGGCCAAGCACGACTCCAACACCATCATCAAGTTTGCTTATGACAACTCTGGTAGGCCTGATCACCAACAACTATGAGACAGCCTATAGTGAGGAGGTCAGTGACCTGGCCGTGTGGTTACAGGACAGCAACCTCTCCCTCAACGTACGTGATCAAGACAAAGGAGATGATTGTGGACTACAGGAAAAGCATGACAGAGCACTCCCCCTTTCTCATCAACGGCGCTTCAGTGGAGCAGGTTGAGAGCTTCAAGTTCCTTGGTGTCCACATCACCAACAAACTATCATGGTCCAAACACACTAAGACAGAAGAGGGCACTACAAAGTCTATTCCCCCTCAGGAGACTGAAAAGATTTGCAATGGGTCCTCAAATCCTCAAAAGGTTCTACAGCTGCACCATCGAGAGCTTCCTGACTGGTTGCATCAATGCCTGGTATGGCAACTGCTTGGCCTCTGACCACAAGGCACTACAGAGAGTAATGCGTACAGCCCAGTACATAACTGGGGCCGAGCTACCTACCATCCAGGACCTCTATACCAGGCAGTGTCAGAGGAAGGCCCTAAATATTGTCAAAGACTCCAGCCACCCTAGTCATGGACTGTTATCTCTGCTACTGCACGGCAAACGGTACCGGAGCGCCAAGTCTAGGTCCAAAAAGCTTCTTAACAGCTTCTTACCCCAAGCCATAAGACCCCTGAACAGCTAATCAAAGGGCTACCCAGACCCTTCTTTTACACTGCTGCTACTCTGTTTGTTATCTATGCATAGTCACTTTAACTCTACCTACATGTACGTATTACTTCAATTACCTCGACTAACCGGTGCCCCCGCACATTAACTCTGTACCGGTACCCCCGTATAAAGCCTCGCTATTGTTTTTTTACTGCTGCTGTTTAATTCTTTTTTACTTACATTTGTTTCTTAACTTTTTCTTAACTGTTTTCTTCTTAACTTCTTAAAGCATTGTTGGTTAAGGGCTTGTATGTAAGCATTTCACTGTAAGGTCTACACCTGTTGTATTTGGTGCATTTGACAAAACGTTTGAATTGATTTGATTATCACTCTCCTTCTCGGTCAAATAGCCCTTACACAGCCTGGAGGTGTGTTGGGTCATTGTGCTTTTGAAAAACAAATCTAATCACATCAAATTTTATTGGTCACATGGTTAGCAGATGTTATTGCGAGTGTAGCGAAATGCTTGTGTTTCTAGTTCCGACAGTGCAGCAATATCGAACAATTCCACAACAAATACCTAATACACACAAATCTAAATAAAGGAATGGAATAAGAATATATATATATGTGGATGAGCAATGTCAGAGCGCATAGGCTAGGATGCAATAGATAGTATAGAATACAGTATATACATATGAGATGAGTAATGCAAGATTTGTAAACATTATTAAAGTGGCATTATTAAAGTGACTTGTGTTCCATTTTTTTTGAAGTGGCCAATGATTTCAAGTCTGTATTTAAGCAGCAACCTCTCTGTCTGTTAGCCTTGAGATAGAAGCTGTTTTTCAGTCTCTTAGTCCCAGGTTTGATGCACCTGTATTGACCTCACCTTCTGGGTGGTAGTGTGGTGAACAGGCAGGGGCTCGGGTGGTTGTTGTCCTTGATGATCTTTTTGGCCTTCCTGTGACATTGGGTGCTGTAGGTGTCCAGGAGGGCAGGTAGTGTGCCCTGGTGATGCGTTTTGCAGACCACCCCATCCTCTGGAGAGCCCTGCGGTTGTGGGTGGTACAGTTGCCGTACCAGGCGGTGATACAGCCAGACAGGATGCTCTCAATTGTGCATCTGTAAAAGTTTGAGGGTTTTAGGTGACAAGCCAAATTTCTTTAGCCTCCTGAGGTTGAAGAGACGCTGTTGCCCCTTCTTCGCCACACTGTCTGTGTGGGTGGACCATTTCAGTTTGTTAGTGATGTGTATGCAGAGGAACTTAACTTTCAACCTTCTCCACTGCTGTCCCGTCGATGTGGATATGCTCCCTCTGCCGTTTCCTGAAGTCTACCATCATCTCCTTTGTTTTCCTGACACCACACTCTGAGAGCCATGCATGGCCACGCAGTCATGGGTGAACAGGGAGTACAGGAGGGGACTGAGCACGCACCCTTGTGGGCCCCCAGTGTTGAGGATCAGTGAAGTGGAGAGGTTGTTTCCTCCCTTCATCACCTGGGGGTGGCCCTTCAGGAAGTCCAGGACCCAATTGCACAGGGTGGGGTAGTACCCCAATGATGAGCTTGGAGGGTACTATGGAGTTGAATGCTGAGCTATAGTAATTGAACAGCATTCTTACATAGGTATTCCTCTTGTCCAGATGGGATAGGGCAGTGTGCAGTGTGATGGCGATTGAATCATCTGTGAACCAATTAGGGCGGAAAACAAATTGAAGTGGGTCTAGGGTGACCGGTAAGGTGGAGGTGATCTGATCCTTGACTAACTAGTCTTTCAAAGCACTTCATGATTACAGAAGTGAGTGCTACGGGGCGATAGTCATTTACTTCAGTGGGTACAGGAACAATGGTGGCCATCTTGAAGCATTTGGGGACAGCAGACTGGGATAAGGAGAGACTGAATATGTCCGTAAACACACCAGCCAGCTGGTCTGCGCATGCTCTGAGGAGGTAGCTAGGGATGCCGTCTGGGCCTGCAGCCTTGTCTTATGTCGGCCACAGAGAAGGAGAGCCCACCGTTCTCGGTAGCTGGCCTCGTCGGTGATGCTGTGTTATCCTCAAAGCGGGAAAATAACGTGTTTAGCTTGTCTGGCGTTGGTGTCCGCGTGTGGGGGCATCGGTTAGTCAAGGTAATTGAGGTAATATGTACATGTAGGTAGAGTTATAGAGACTATGCATAGTTAACAAACAGAGTAGCAGCAGCGTAAAAGAGGGGTCTGGGTAGCCCTTTGACCATGAAGGCCTGATTCACGCAGTCTCCTCTGAACAGCTGATGTTGAGATGTGTCTGTCACTTGAACTCTGTGAAGCATTTATTTGGTCTGCAATTTCTGAGGCTGGTAACTCTAATGAACTTATCCTCTGCAGCAGAGGTAACTCTGAGTCTTCCTTTCCTGTGGCGGTCCTCATGAGAGCCAGTTTCATCGTAGCGCTTGATGGTTTTTGCGACTGCACTTGAAGAAACTTTCAAAGTTCTTGACATTTTCCGCATTGACTGTAGTTTCTCTTTGCTTATTTGAGCTGTTCTTTCCATAATATGGACTTGGCTTTTACCAAATAGGGCTATCTTCTGTATACCACCTCATTTCTATCGCACAAATGTCACCATCCCAATAAAACAAAATTGTGCGTGCGCGCTGTGCCGCACCCGGACAAGATTCCGCCCTGGGCAGATGCCCATGTCGTCTATACCTAAATCCGTCACTGCAGGTGACTATCTCATGAAGCTGGTTGCAACAATGCCAGGAGTGTGCAAGCTGTCATCAAGGCAAAGGGTGGCTATCTTTTGAACACTTTTTTTCTCACTACATGATTCCGTGTGTTATTTCATAGCTTTGATGTCTTCACTATTGTTCTACAATGTATTAAATAATAAAAATAAAGAAAAACCCTTGAATGAGTAGGTGTGTCCAAACTTTTGACTGGTACTGTATATATAAAAAAACTACTTCCAGGTTTTTCAGTACCGGCCGTGATCGGGAGTCCCATAGGGCGGCGCACAATTGGCCCAGCGCCGTCCGGGTTAGGGGAGGGTTTGTCCGGGGTAGGCCGTCATGGTAAAGTAAGAATTTGTTCTTAACTGACTTGCCAAGTTAAGTAAAGGTTACATTTTAAAAAATCCACTCTTTCAATACCCTTTTGCCCTTTTTGTGCCTACACACCACCTCTTCTCCCACACTAAATCAAATCAAATCAAATGTTATTTGTCACATACACATGGTTAGCAGATGTTAATTCCACAACTACTACCTTATACACACAAGTGTAAAGGGATAAAGGATATGTACTATATGTACACTACTCCATACCTACTGACACTGAAGCGCCAATGCTTCTTACTCCCAAGCGAACTGCACCAATGGCTCTCCCAAGTATCCCCCTGTTAGATACAGGGATATACATATTTGTTTATGCCTTTTTTGTTTTCTCCATAGGCCTGTTCAGTCTGCCTATGCTTCTGGGAGCTACGTTACTGCCCGTAGCAGACGTCCTATCCTCTGTTTCATCCGCAGGTGTAGCTATCCTCCAAATTTAGGCTTCTATCGAACCACACCTAAATGTGATTCATAAACACATTACTAAGAGAGAGTGATGGGGGTTACTTTCATATTTCAAGTACAGAGTGACCAAACACCAAGGGCTTAGTAGTCACGGAAAGTACTCAATCTATTATTCAAAGGAACACAAATGCCAGTTTGCACTTTGGAGTAAAAAGCATTTGAAATTAGCCCCCTGTAATTCCTCAGTAGTGGATCCCCTCTCCAGACCCAACGAGAGAAGTCTTCACACCCATAAAACATCTGTTATGTACCCATCATTAGCATCACAACAATTTGTTGAAATTGATAGGCTTCATAGTACAGCCGTTTGTTTAATATAGCTCCAGTTCAATAATATTAATGTATAGTATGGATCATAGCTGCTAGTGAGGTCTGGTCCTGTTGTAAAGGCAAATATCCTTGAGACTCTTCTATTTCTTTGATCAATATACCTTTGTGTTTTCCAACGAAAAATTACACAGAAACTGCACCACCATGACAGTGAGCTTTGTTGGATTCAGTCTGTGATAGTTTACTACCCCCTATACATTCATTGTCTATTTTTCATTAATCGTTTAAATAATTTTCACCTTCATCCATTGAAATCCTCTATCCATCTACCTTTTACCTGGACACATTGTAATGTGCTGGGATTCATTCTGAACCAACCTGTAATGTTGTAATGCTAATGAGTATGTGTTGACGTCAGTGGCTCTAGGTTCAATATTGAGTGTTGTTGTCCCTGTAAATGTGATCGTGACAAGGTTGTCCTGTGTTACCTACAGAGTTCTCCCCACTGTGTTTGATCCACTGTGATGTTGTGGAGGAATAAGATAATCGCAATGGTAGGGACACAGTAATGTGTAGTGATGTGAATGCTAATTTCCCTGTCTACCAATACGTGTCCTTGCATTCATTCTATAAAACATGTTCTAGCGCCTGAATACTAATCAATGTAAATGCATTGTACCCTGTGAACTTACCCATTGTTGTTTTGAGAGAACTCCATCCAGCCTGACTGATGACTAACCTCGTCTTCTTCTTCTTCTCTCCTGTCCGTTTCAAGATTACCACTTCACAAACAGGGAGGCTATGCAGGAGGATATTGACAAGGGGGAATTCATTGAGACTGATGAGTTTTCGGGCAACCTGTACGGAACAAGGTCGAGTATATTTCCGGAACTTTCTGTTGGAACCAAAATGTTTTACAGTATGAATCAGTGATAGTTGTGGAAAGATATATCATTTCTAGTTTGTTTTGTGGAATCGTGGATGCAATGAATAAACATAGCTATTTTATTTGTTTTTCTCCACAGTAAGAGCGCTGTACAGGACGTGAGGGCCAAGGGCCTCATTTGTATCTTGGACGTGGATATCGCAGGAGTGAGGCACATCAAGGAGACTAACCTGGACCCAATCTACATCTCTATCCAGCCCCCCTCTATTGAGGTCCTGGTAAGAGTCCACAACCATACATTCCATAGGGTTCCTCCACTGCAGGGGTCCGCAACAGGCAACAAATTTGGACCCTAAGCGATTTTTATTTGGCCCCCCAAAGTTTTAAGTAAAAAAATAAGAAAACATATGTTGTTGGACCAAGAAGACTGTTATATCACTAGGAATTCAACGAAAAAATAAATGTCATTCATGAATCCTGTTCCAAACTATTCCCATGAATACATGGAGAAATATGTGATTATGAAATTATGCTATTGTGAAATACGTAATACATTTGAGCTTATTTGTGGTCCGTTTGTAGTGTACAAATTATTATAATTGTGTTCTAGCCCACTGACCATTCGCTCAGAAAAGAATCAGCCCACGGCTGAATCTAGTTGCCTACCTCTCTGCTACTGTATAAACTGTCATTGTTTTGGGGACCATTGATATGGACAGGAAGAACGTCTGAGGGGTAGAGCGACGGAGACAGAGGAGAAAATACAGAGCCGTCTAGAAGAAGCCCGGACTGACATGGAGGAGTGTAGGTCCCCCATACTATCCTGTGTTAACTGGTTTTAAGACTACACATGCTTGACGGATAGGAATTGAACTAAGGATAGTCCATTTACATGCCTTTGACAATGATTTGAGTAGTGTTCTCATAATTGTTTCTTCACTCTCCTATTTCAGGCAACGAGCCTGGATTGTTTGACATTGTCATTGTCAACGATGACTTGGATGAGTCCTATGAGAAGTTGCAAAGTGTTCTTAAGGAGGTGAGTCTGAAGAGAAGACGATTGTCTAATGAGTAGATGGAGGAGTTGCTGATGACTAGATGTCCATGTTGGACAAGAATCATATGTACTGAGGTTCTGTAAATATACTTTATATTCTCATATCTGTCTCAACAGGAAATGTCGGATGTGATTCTGATGAAGGCCTTTCAAGGCCAAACCTGCTATTTAATATCATTTTAATAGCGTTTATTGGTAATTACACAATTGGAACAAGGACTTTGTAATTACAAATGCACTCGCTGAAGGTAATTCCACACAAATCCACTCGCTGAAGGTAATTCCACATGTGTAGTGACTCATGATCTATTTTATGTTATTATTTTATTACACATGTCCTTGATCCAGTATGCAACTAATATGTTTTGTAATTATACTTCTGGAAGTCACCTGTGTATTACCATGTCAAGAACTCCTACCCAAATGGGTAACCGAGGAGACATTAGGCATAACCCTTTTAGTTACTTTGTACTACGCAACAACATTTGACAACCAACATTGTAATTGCAATATTGTTATAAAGAATATACATGTATTTACAATGTATTTACCCAAGAGCAAGCAACTTAATATGTAATTACCGTTTTTGGAAAAGGTAAGACATGCTTTGATTTTGTTTACCTGGACACTATCTCCTAATGATAACTTTTTAGCGTTTATGGCATAAAACCAATTCAAAATAATCATAAAGGAACTTTTTAGATACACAATCAATTGAAGACACAGATTTGTACATTGTTAACAATGTTTGTTTTTGACAATGTAATGTAGCTACAGGCCTAGCTACTCGTCTACAGCATTGTATTAAATGAGATTGATTTTGAAAATGAATCTTTATTAAATCCATTAAAGGCCCAGTGCAGTCAAACTTCTGTTTTTTTCCTGTGTTTTGTATCATTTTGCACGGCTGATGAAACTAACACTGTAAAAAGTGTGAAAAAATGTGATCAGTGTTATGTCCTGATAGCTGCTGGTTGAAAATTCAATCTATACAGGATCTTCTATTCAGCGGGTTTTGCATGGATGGAATTTTTGGCTTGCCACATGAGATCACAAGGCAAAATACTTTAATAGACCTATAATAAAGAGACTTTGTAACTATATAGTAATTCAAAAGGTTACTTCACTCTACCTTAAGTTGCTTGCTCTTGGGTAAGCACATTGTAAATTCATATGCAACCTTTGTAACAACATTCTTCTAACCGTAACATTTGATCAGTGGGGATCCGGGAGAAAAAGCCTTCAGAAAAGCTCTAAGGATGTGTAGAATTATGTATTATTTTTTTATTAACATTTTTAATTTAATATTTTTTCTATCATTTAAATGATATTCGGATTTCACCTCTTCAGTTTGTGTTGGAAAGGGAAGGGTTAAACACTGAAGAGAAAAAAAGGTCCAATCAGGATTTTTCTTTGGTGGTCTCTGGGGAGAAAAATCTAGCTAGCTAAATCAGCCATTGGCGAGGCCCTCAGACACTAGACCGCATATTAATTAATTAATTACATCTTTATTTAACTAGGAAAGTCAGTTAAGAACAAATTCGTATTTACAATGACGGCCTACCCTGGCCAAACCCTAACCCGGATGACGCTGGGCCAATTGTGTGCCACCCGATGGGACTCCCAATCACAGTCGGTTGTGATACATCCTGGAATCGAACCAGAGTCTGTAGTGACGCCACTAGCACGGAGTTGCAGTGCCTTAGACCGTTGCGACACTCGGGAGCCCCTATATATGAATGACAAAGCAATCATCACGTGACACCATTAATTCCTATGTGAAGACTCAATAGCGCATTGAAACCAACTGGAGCAGTTTGAGCTACTCCAGGAAGTGAAGTTGCAGGCTAGCTCAGCGCTGCACCCTCTCATTGAGTAACTTAAGTTGAAGGCCTACTGTTTTCAAACGATCATCATTTGGTGAGTGCCACTGTTTTATTCAGCTCGCTTGCTGTTAGCTATCTCTCTGAAAATAATGCCTGCAAAACATTGTTGCATTTAAACTTTAGATCTGCTGATCTGCTGAACGTGATAAAATATGTCTGCAATGGGAAGTAATAGTTGTGCATTTCAAAGGAATGGGTTGCTTTTAACAGCATGCTGTGTGTAAATGCTCTCTTTCTTTATGACATGTCTATATGTTTTCCAAAAATTGTTCTCGCCAATTTGATGTGTCACTGTTGTCACCACTAGGCTATTGGTGATAGTGAGATAGTGATGGTGTTAGGCCACCACAGGTTGTTTATAGTGGGTGTTGTTGCTGGTTGCATTATTCCATGCTGAGCGTGTGAGTGACAGCCCGGTGCTGGCTCAGGCTTGTTTGATTGATTAACGATGTCATCAAAAAGTATTGCTACTCCTACATTAGAGCTAGATGTAATGTTGTGGGCATTAAGGGCCCGATCCCGATTAAGAATGTACAGTATTCCTTTCCTAGGCACTTCTCAGTATTTGGTATTCACGCTTACCTTTTTTTCAGTCGCCTAGCTTGCTCTGAATACAGTTCATTCGACCACTGAAAACCCTCCCACTTACTGGCCAACAGATTTTCTCACGGAGTTTTCATTTAATGGGGGTTTCAGTACGTTCATCTTAAGCCATCTGTTTAAATACGGTATACCTGTCATGTGATTTTCTATTGACAGACTCAATAGAACAAATATATCGAGAGAGCAGGTACAGCATATAGGGATCAATGGCACAAAAAAACGCCATCTATGCATATTCATCTCTGTTTCAGGACCAACTGGTAGATTTAAAAATACTCAGATATTGTAGATTATTTAGGCAATTTTTTAAATGAAAGTAGGTAGGCTATGAATAAAATACTGACTGTGTCTCCAGATTGTGGCTAATATTTAACATGATACACATTTTAAATTAAAACGGAGAAAAGCCTGGTCATATAATCAAAACATTCTAAAGCGTAGTCATCAACCCACCAGGTTCAGCCCTACAGAAGCCTATACGTAGCTTGGGTCTCCAAATGTAATTCATGCAAATTATGAGGGCATTCAATTATAATTCTGAATAACGGGGCTGCAGTGCATGCCGTGTTGATATGATTTTCAGTTTACTTCCATATGGCTGGTTTCACATTCATCTCCAGGCATCAAAGTCAAAAATCATCCCAAAAATTGCTATGTGTATTTACAATCCCCTTCTCCAAACGGATGATTAATTTACCTAACTCTTATCAATGTGTAAATTACAGTGCATGGAGAAGGCTGTTATTTGTATCTTGGAACCAGCAGGTTCGCTCGACCTTATTCCTGGTTTCCTCGCGTGTAAAGCTGGTGGAATTATGAGTGAATTAAGGCAAGGTCAGAATATGGCGTATCTGTAGACACACCTCTGCCACGCCTTCATTTATTTGCAACCTGGTCTCAGAGCATTTCCTATTATTCTGTACGTAAATCTGAGACACTCCATTTAGTATGACATGTTACGTTTCGTATGGTATCTATTAATTTGTGGATGTCCATCACCCATTTCGTATGATATGTTACAAATAACTTGCTAATGTTAGCTAGGCTAGGGGTTAGGGTTAAGGTTAGGGTTAAGTTTAGAAGTTAGGTTAAATGGTTAGGGTCAGGTAAACTGTTAGCTAAAGGTTTAAGGTAAGGGTTAGCTAAGATGCTAAGTAGTTGCAAAGTAGCTAAAAAGTAGTAAGCTGTTGAAAAATTGCTAAAATGCTAAAGTTGTCCGTGATGAGATTCAAATTCTAAACCTTTGGGTTGCTAGAGGTTTGCGTT
This sequence comes from Salvelinus sp. IW2-2015, assembly GCF_002910315.2. Classification (NCBI taxonomy): domain Eukaryota; kingdom Metazoa; phylum Chordata; class Actinopteri; order Salmoniformes; family Salmonidae; genus Salvelinus; species Salvelinus sp. IW2-2015. The sequence continues at coordinate 5,516,019 of NC_036856.1, read as the reverse complement.
ATACGCGTTTTTGCCTTAAGTAACCATCTGTCTTACAGTATGTAACATATCATACTAAATGGATTGTCATCTCGGATTTACATACAAAATAGCAGAGGTGGGACCAAGTCATTGTTTTACAAGTCACAAGTAAGTCTTAGCACTCAAGTCCCAAGTCAAGACAGGCAAGTCCGAGTCAAGTCAAGACCGTCAAGTATCAAGTCAAGTCTCAAGTTCTAAACTTTGAATTTCGAGTCCTAAACAAGTCATAATGTGCTCTTCACCAAATGTAATACCATTTCATATTTTTAACAAGAGTAATAGTTAGTATATTACATTTACGCAACTCATGAATGCTTTTAAAAATATCTACATGTTTATTACTTTCCAAATAAGCGTCATATTTCCATGGAAATACATGGGTAGCCATGAGAAAGACCCCCCCCCCCCCAATAGTGATCGACTATCGAGGATCGCAATCGGGCGATGTAGGCTTGTACACAATCGCCCAACCTTACACACACACACACACACTCAGCAGTAACATCAGGCAGGATTTAGGCTACAAACTGCCTAGCCAGTTGTTTCCGTACTGACTGACTGTGTGGAGGCTCATTGATTTAATGTTACGTTAGCCTACATAAAACACTAGTAAAGTAATAAAATATATAGCTGTCGGCTATATTAGCCACGACTTACCGTTCTTTGTGCAGCTTCAAATGTCGAACAAAGTTGGAAATRGTTGTGCCTCCYTCTGTAATTTTCTTCCCGAATGTTTTGCAAGTTGCAATCCATTTTTTTGTTGATACAGGGTCCTCTTTATATCTGAAAATAATAATTTTGGGTATCATCTTTCCAAGGGCTCCATCTGAATTCACCTGCCGACGTTCCTCTGCACTGCCACGCACAACCTTTTCTCAGCTGGCACAATTTGATTGGCTGCTGTCCGATTCAAACTGTAATCCGTTAAACGAAGAGTTGATGCGCTGCACACTTTTTTTAATAGGATKATTTTTTAATATTTGGGCTTGGGGAGTCAGGTCGAGTCATGAGGCTCAAGTCCAAGTCAAGTCACGAGACATTGGTGTTAAGGTCAAAGTTGAGTTGCAAGTCATCATATTTGTGACTCGAGTCTGACTCGAGTCCAAGTCATGTGACTCGAGTCCACACCTCTGCAGAATAGTATGAAATGCCTTGAGACCAGGTTGTTATTTGAGCTCCACCTCAAACCAATAGTGGGTGAATAGCAAGCATTTCTCATGCTTAAATTCAAGGCCAGGATATTAATGGAGAAGAAAAGCTGCATAAAAATGGAATAACGTCCCATTTACAATCTCTAAACTTAAGTGATTCCTACCCCCCCCCCCCGAAGGTCCAATAGTCACGGTTCACCACTGCATTTGATTCAATATACCTGGTCTATGTAGCATGGCAATAAACTTTTTTACTGAAAACAATCTTTAGTTAATGGCAGGGTATGCCTTGTTACAAGTGTCGTTACCAGGTCCTAGTCTACTAAGATCCACATATCAAGACCATGTCAACCCGTGAGACTACCTGGTGATTTGGTTTTACTGGCCCGTTGTAGTTACATGTAGCAATGTTACCCGTTGGGTTAGGAGTTCATAACATGGTAATACACAGGTGACTTCCAAAAGTGTAACTACAAAACCTATGAGTTACATACTGTAACAAAGAAATGTGTAATAACATAATATAGAACACGAGTAATTATGCAACATATGTGGATTTACCTTCAATGGCAGTCTGTGTTCCGGTTGTGTAATAACCTATATTGATAAACTCTTACTATGTTATTACATAACACTTCATATGCAACTACAATGTTTTTTCTACAGTTATTGCTGTGTAGTTACATATTTATAGGGGCATCTTAAATGATGGTACAGTGTTACCCAAGTTGGCAATTGTGTGCGAGAGTTGTGCCTTTTCCTTCCTAAGGCCATACAGATTTTATTAAATGTTTCACAGATTCTATTTTTTGAAAATTGAGGCAAAAAGCGAATGGAAAAAGCAAGTGTGCCTTCTTCAAATACTATGGCGACCTTAGCCCAACACTTACCGACCCAATCAAGCCTCTTGGTGAGGCTAACCTCTTGGTGAGGCTAAAAGAGGCATAGTTCAGCTATAATCTTAGAGGAAGTTGTGTATCTCTTTACTGAAAGATTGAGGACATTCTTTTTGCTATAATCTTGCAATTTTTAAATGTTTTCGATTTTATTATTTATTTTTTTTTTTTTATTTTATTATTTTTTTCTATTTTATTTTTGCGAAAAGTAAAGAAGGTAATCAGTTAAGCATTTAATTACATTTGTATGGCCTAATGCTCATAATTTGTGGGTCGCACCGCTACTCACGTTTTTTGAGTGCCTTCTACTCCTCTCCTCAACAGGAAATAACAAAAGTTCAGGAGGTCATCAAGTCATAAGGAGCTACAGTAACAGTGTCCCAGTCTTGCCTGGTACTTTACAGGAGATATGAAGACTTTTACTCCAGCATGAACGACACCATCTATGATACTGCATCAACACCGAAACACAATAAGATCCACTCCCCTGACATCAGCTGATTTAGCCACATAAACAACTGTTCTGAGCGTTGTAGAGAAACGTACAATATGCATCTAAGACCAGGTGTTGGAACTGATTCGAGAAACAGAATCAGAATGAAAGTGATCTATACTGTTCCAGAACAAGGAAACTATTTWAAAAAACTGAAAACCGGTTAATAACGTTATTTTACACTTCTGACATTTTTATAATAATGGTTCTGTTCAGAACAAAACGATTGGAAAACAATTTTGTTTCCAACACCTGCCTAGGACCCAAGAAGATTGTCTTACATTCTTAGAGTCAATAGATCATGGGTAAGGGAATAGGGCATTTGATAGGTACAGTTGAAGTCGGAAGTTTACATACACTTAGGTTGGAGTCATTAAAACTAGTTTTTCAACCACTCCACAAATTTCTTGTTAAAAACTATAGTTTGTGCATGACAAGTAATCTTTCCAACAATTGTTTACAGACAGATTATTTCACTTATTAAACTCACTGTGTCACAATTCCAGTGGGTCAGAAGTTCACATACACTAAGTTTACTGTGCCTTTAAACAGCTTGGAAAATTCCAGAAAATGATGTCATGGCTTTAGAAGTTTCTGYAGCTAATTGACATCATTTAAGTCAATTGGAGGTGTACCTGTGGATGTATTTCAAGGCCTATCGTCAAACTCAATGCCTCTTTGCTTGACATCATGGGAAAATCACAAGAAATCAGCCAAGACCTTAATTGTAGACCTCCACAAGTCTGGTTCATCCTTGGGAGCAATTTCCAAATGCCTGAAGGTACCACGTTCATCTGTACAAACAATAATACGCAAGTATAAACACCATAGGACCACGCAGCCGTAATAACGCTCAGAAAGGAGACACGTTCTGTCTGCTAGAGATGAACGTACTTTGGTGCGAAAAGTGCAAATCAATCCCAGAACAACAGCAAAGGACCTTGTGAAGATGCTGGAGGAAACAGGTACAAAAGTATCTATATCCAGAGTAAAACGAGTCCTATATCGACATAACCTGAAAGGGCGCTCAGCAAGGAAGAAGCCACTACTCCAAAACCGTCATAAAAAAAGCCAGACTACGGTTTGCAACTGCACATGGGGACAAAGATCGTACTTTTTGGAGAAATGTCCTCTAGTCTGATGAAACAATAATAGAACTGCTTGTTTGCCATTATGTTTGGAGGAAAAAGGGGGATGCTTGCAAGCCGAAGAACACCATCCCAACCGTGAAGAACGGGGATGGCAGCATCATGTTGTGGGGGTGCATTGCTGCAGGAGGGACTGGTGCACTTCACAAAATAGATGGCATCATGAGAAGGGGGAAATTATGTGGATATATTGAAGCAACATCTCAAGACATCAGTCAGGAAGTATAAACTTGGTCGCAAATGGGTCTTCCAAATGGACAATGACTCCAAGCATACTTCCAAAGTTGTGGCAAAATGGCTTAAGGACAACAAAATCAAGGTATTGGAGTGGCCATCACAAAGCCCTGACCTCAATCCTATAGAACATTTGTGGGCAGAACTGAAAAAGCGTGTGCGAGCAAGGAGGCCTACGAACCTGACTCAGTTACACCAGCTCTGTCAACTTATTGTGGGAAGATTGTGGAAGGCTAACCGAAACGTTTGACCCAAGTTAAACAATTTAAAGGCAATGCTACCAAATACTAATTGAGTGTATGTAAACTTCTGACCCACTGGGAATGTGATGAAAGAAATAAAAGCTCAAATGAATAATTCTCTCTACTATTATACTGACATTTCACATTCTTAAAATAAAATGCTGATCCTKATTTTTACCAGGATTAAATGTCAGGAATTGTGAAAAACTGAGTTTATATGTATTTGGCTGAGGTATGTAAACTTCCGACTTCAACAGTACGTGTCGAGTATACAGTAGATGCTAGTTAATATCTACTTCATGTAGACAAATATAAACTACTGCCAAAGCCACAAGACCTTCCACTAAACCTTCATTGTCAAGGTTCGACATTATACTTAACATGCCCCTGACTTGACATMTGTGATGACCATCCAACATATRATGGACAAACAACCCGAGAAGTAATAAAACTGTCTTAGCTGTGAAACGTCATATTAGAGGAATACCTTTGAGGTAAACATTGTCTTAATCTAAACTGTTATTGGTCCAATAGTAAGAAACCATTCTGTATCCTGTAGTCCAATTTTCTCTCTGGTTTTAATCAATGYTAAAGTCTGAATAATGTTACACAAAAGGTAGGGATGTGTGTTGTTGAGTGTTAGACTAATTGAACAGTATTTGTGGATGAACATGTAACTGGCTGGGTGAGGACCCAAGCACTCAACACACAGCTTTCAGAGGTCACAGGTCAGTCGTGAGGTGGTCAGTTTAACTCTCAGGTTACTTGCTGTAGCCTTCCATCAGCAGAAAAGAAAACTTGTGTGTATGTTTTTGTATGCAACTGAGCTAGGTTAATAAAAAGTAGGTGAAACGTACCACTAACATACTGTTTAATTAGCATTTCAGTACATCCATCACCTGTCACAAGGTATACTCCATGAAATCAAATAAAGGATCATCAAAAATATGCTTCATTTACTCATGATCTTATTCTCCATTGATACAATCTATTTCTGCACAGTTGAAAACATTGCAATAGTGTAAATATCTATCTATATATAAATATTTCAATGTTCCTCCCTTTGTGAGACAAAGCTGTATTCTGGTAGGGGGCCTTGCTATGCTTTGGGCACATGAATCCTCCACTGATCTTTCCATTTGGCTAATGAACCACAAACATATTGTTAAGATTCACAAAAAAAAATACAAACTTTTTTTTGAATGGCTAGATGCAACAGCCTTTGTTATTACAAACGTCTAACTGTAATATCTCTGGATAAGAGCGTCTGCTAAATGACTAACATGTAAACGTGAAATGRGTTTCGTGTCCAATGCTGCAAACTCAAAGGGATGATGCATTTTACACATCAACATCATCATGTTTTCAAACTCATGCAACAGTACTTGCATAAAGCATTTAACTAAACATTTCCCTGATATCATGGCGCTATAATTCAACCAAAGCCAAAGTCCAAGTCATTCAGACAAACTTTTAACAAAACTCTAGGCAGCCATTGATACGCACACATTTYACCGCTCTCCATTTTAGGTCAACATTTGTAAGACATCACATATTTGTGATCAGGATCTGGGCTATGAAGAGACATCACCCAGCGCCAGTTCATGTGTAAGTCCTTACAGCCCTACTCTAAACATTASAAAGAAGTGCAATTATTGYAAGAACGGGCCTTGCAGCTTGGTGCGGACCTGGTCTCGTTTCACCTCTCTCTCCTTGAGGAAAGCCTGCAGCTTGTCAGTGGAGAAACACAAGATGGAGTCTCTGTGTTTGGAGGGGGCCCGCTCGCCCCGTACCCACGGGTTCTGGAGGCACTCAGCCGCCGAGGGTCTCTCCCTGAAGAAACGATATCAGATGAGACACATCAGGAACATTCTGAAATGGTTTGTTAACACTATCTATCAATTACCCCTCAATGAAACAACTTTGSGTGTGCTCGGCTATCTCAAATAGGCAATAGGTACTGTATAGGTCCTGGTCAGATGTGGTCTATCGACTCACCAGGCCTTGATGCTCAGTGTGTTCTTTATGAAGTTGATTGCTCCCTCTGACAAGCCAGGGTAGCAGCGGCCAAACTGGATCTTCCCCTTCCGGATGTTTCTGTCCCTCTCCCAGTTGAGGTCTGAATGGAACGGGCTATCTGCACTCAACCTAGGTGGTGAGAGGGAGGACATATTTGTTTATTTGGATCCCCATTAGCTTTTGCAGAAGCATCAGCTACTATTCCTGGGGGTCCACAKAAAAACACAAAGCARGACAAGTAACAAAACACTGATAGATGAGGCCAGTCACACAAATTTAAAATCCAACGATACACAAACACCACAAAATAAAAAATATATAATAATAATAATACAAACAATACAACAACAAAWATAATGTGTGTGRCTGTGTGTCTGTGTGTGTGTGTGTGTCCCTTCGCAGTCCCCTCACATAGACATTTCAGAGGAGAAACAGAAGAGTAAATGGCAGTATGGCTGTATATTTGGGTGTCAAACATACGGATCCGGCCCGCYAGCCCATTCAATCCGGCCTGCAGGGGGTTTCAGTTTTTCTTAGAAAAACGGTCTTAAATTGACATTGAAATGAATAAAACCAAATTGAAACTGTGTAAAAATATTAACGGATCTACATTTACAGTCTCTTCACGCTGTCCAGCTTGCTAACAGTCATCGAAACGAATGCTGGACAGTAAGGGAGCATCGGAAATTCCAAAAGCAATGGATATGGGACTATTTTTTTGACATTTTGACAGCAAGGAAATATAACACATTTTAAGTGCGGCCCTCTGGACCCCTGAAGACCCAATGTGGCCTGCTGGGTAAAATGAGTTTGACACTCCTGATATATAGGATACAYCTTACACATCCAGGGCAATCAGTACTCTAAACATTAGAGAGAAGTGTAATTATCGCAAAAATAATTCAATCCTCATGTATCTTTCTGGGTCATTCCACCAATTGGGTGCATTTTCAGCAGTGTAAAAAAAACGTGTTTCACCTCATTTTAACATTCTGTCATAAAGAGCATATGTTCAACTTAATAAAAAACATGTCTTCCCATCTCCCAAAAAATCACTATAGTAAGTGCCAATAAAGAGCCAAGTAAAGTAACAGTGTTGATATTAAATTAAGTTGATGTGTGTGCAACAGGGAGGGGCAATTGAATGCAAGCTTCACAAAAAAATGACATTGTCAAAACATTTCTAGCCTGTCTTATGGGTAACAGGGTTAAAGTGTTGTGCTCGACCCGCTCAGTTTTCCACCACAAAACACCAGAATATGGCCAAAACGAGTAGAACCAGCTCACCTGKTTTTACACTGGGGTTTGACTATTTAAAAAGCAAAAGTTTCACCACGTTGAAATTTGAGTTCAGTTCACGCAACAGGGTCAGATAAATCATAGTCGCCAGAAATGACTTTGTCAAAACAACATAATAATTAGGGCTTTACAATGATGGTGAAAAAAGGTTCAGGTTAAATGGGTTAATATATTCCTAGAAGTCACAGAMGGTGCACAGAMGGATATGTCAAAATGCTCAATTTTGCCACTTTAGCAAGTCAGATATATTGAATCGTCCATGTGGTCTATATTAAATGGCACTTCATTRAATGTAACTGGCTTTTAAAATGCAATATTTGTGCACAATTCCTACTTAAAATATTAAAAGGGACACAAAAAGGCACTCATTTCGTGGAACAACCCTTCATACTTACATTATAAAAGCCAAAACCCCAATAGCCCAGATGTCGGTCTCAGGTCCGACTCCTTGTCCGTCGAGGATTTCTGGAGCTTTAGGAAGGACAATGTAAACAGACAAAACATGACAGATAGAGAGGGCATTCTTCATAAGAGTTTTACATTCCYTTGTTTCCATTAGTACGTGCCAGTAAATTAAAATACATCTCTCAAGGAACAACGTTTATAGTCCAGCGGCAGAACACAGAGGTCGAAATGAATTAAGGTTACGGTTAAGGTTAGGTTTAGGAAAAAGAGTTAGGTTAAGGTTTTGGCATCGTTTCAGTGAGGTTAGGGTTAGGGGTTAGGAAAGGCATAACAGTTAACATTGGGTTAGCGTACCACCATCTGCCATTCTGTTTCTGCCCGTTGTCTGTGGAGAGGCGCGCAATGGAGTCTCTGTGTGAAATGAGAAGATGGATGTAACTGTTCTTCAAGAGCAAAGTTGAGTGATGAAGTTAGGCAAGCTTCTGCTCAGCCTATCATCCCTATCCACCCATCCCTATCCACCCATCCTTTCCAGTCATTCTCTTGATGTACCTTTCTCTTGTCCCGGAATGTCCTCGATGTTGAGTGTCTGRCCGGGTGTGAAAGACTGAGCAGAGCCCAGGTCTACGATCTTCAGCACGTTGCGGTCCGTCACCAGCATGTTGTCCGACTTGAGGTCCAGGTGGACGACGCGGCGGCCGTGCAGGTAGTCCACAGCACTCAGGATCTGAGCCAGCAGCTCTGCCACGTGGAGTTCCGCATAAAGATCTCTGTTTGGGGGGAAAAGGAGGGAGGGAGGGGGAACATGGTATATCTAAAACCCATCTTCTGCATCTTTACCAAGTACAGTAAATAACACATTTTGCATCCACACTCTGGAAATTGCAAAACCAATTAGCCAGGCAACACTACAAACTAACACACCCCCAAACACTACTAAGTAATGGTGTAATGTAAAGCAGGCAGCTGTGTCTCTCTGACCTCTCAGCTAGGTTGTAGAGCAGCTCTCTGCCAGCACACAGCTCCTGGATGAGCACCAGGTAATGGGGGGTAATGTAGGCCGTGTGCAGCTGCACCAGGTGSGGGTGGTTGAGCTTCTTAAGCAGCTGGTACTCCCTGAGCACCAGAGCTCTCTTTTCTGCCCTGTAGGGGGTGATCTTGGCAGCAAACAGCWGCTGGCTCTGGCTGTCCTGACACRGGGTCACCACGCTGAAACGACCCCTGACATGGACAACACGACGAGAGAGACGGTGAGAGAGACTGCACACACATCTGTGCAGGCCTACGTTACAGGTATGCAGGACAGACGTGCGGTAAAGAAACGCTCAATGAGTACACGTTCGCGTCGTGTAGAAAAAACGGCAACTTTCCMAAGCCAGTGTTGACCGTTCAGTACCTGTTGATCTCTGCGAGGAAGCTGTAGGTCTTGTGGCTAGGTTGACCTCTTGATCCACTGCCCTTTGACCCTGGGTACTCGGTCTGGATGAGGGGAATGTGGGTCTCTGTAGATTAAAGGAGCACAAAAGCAAACTTTCATCAATAAACTCTCAAATGAAACAAGGACTATATAGAATTGTCTTGCCTTTAGGATGGGTTGCCATAACAACAGGTGGTGAAGGGTCACTGAAAGGTCCTGCCCCCTTCTTGGTGATGCAGCCCACCCTGAATACGTATCCTGCTCCTCTGAGTAAGTCCTTCACTACGTAGCAACTGTCTGTCACCTCCTCGCACAGTAGCTTCCACTCCCCGCCTGTGGCAGTACAGGGTATGGAAATGTTTTAMCATTCTAATATTTCATGTGCACCAGGTGCATCATCATCATCATSGTCAACATCCGGTAGACAYTGTTAAACTTGTTCAATTTAGTGTCGCTTCACTTCACTGCACATACACCACAGGCGGCTGGTGGTACGGCGACTCATGGCACTGAATTGGGGTGGACGGGCGGATGGTAATGGCTGGGACGACACGAACGGAATGATATCACACACATCAGACACAGTTTCCATGTGCTTGATACCATTCCATTTACTCCATTCCAGCCATTATTATGAGCCATCGTCCCCWCACCAGCCTCCTGTGACATACACATTTCTGTGGAAAAATCAATATGCAAATCTGTGTGATCTGTAAGCAGTGTTTTTCGTACCGTCTGTGCTGTACTGAACACAGTAAACCACTGGGTCGCTGGACTGCACTGGTCTCCATACCAGCAGAAATCCTCCTGCCTCCAACTGGTACACATCAGGCCTGGTCAGGTGGATGGGCATCTCTGGAGAGAAAACAGAAAGATAAACATTAGACTTGCAAAGAGACACACAAAGCCTCTCTTCTGCTGAGTAGATTGCAAAGTAGAGTCCAAATATACTTCACCTTTGTTCTTCTTGAATGCAGGTATTTTAGGTATTTTAAATGAAAATAATTTMGACTTCTTTTTAGCACTCTCCAAGCCAGCGCTCGCCTTTTGCTCAGGTGGAGCAGGAGATGAACCCTTAACAATCGGCCCTGCATCACACCAAGAAACATAAAGGGTGGAAATTCTGATTGTTTCCACTACATGAGAGTGATCCCATTCGGAAAAYGTGTACGAAACTAAAAGTGCATGGTAGCTCACCTCCCTTCGTTAAGTCCTCCTTGCTGGACGATTTAGTGAACAGCTTGGTGAGGCTAGAGGCTGATGCCCTCATCTTTTTCCTGAGTGACATGGTGGGAGTTTTGGGCTCCAATTCCCCTAGCGTGGGTCCCTGCTCCGTGCCCTCCAGTTGTGAGTAGGAATGCCCCGCCCAGGACTGCCTACGTAACAGATTCATCAACCCAACCTTGGGTGACATCCTGGGAGACTTCCCCGTGGGCGGTTTGGCCTGGAGGGCCGGGGTGGACGCGTGCCTRTGGAGACGTGCCTCTGTGTCGCTGGCCCTCGAGGGTCTCTCTGGGGCCTTGAAGGACAGGCTGGGGCTGGGTTTTACAGGCAGGACCGTCTTCTCTACCTTACCATTATTTCTGGCCATTGAGTTCTGGTTGGGGTGGGTTGTCCTTCTCGGTGGGATCTGAAGTTGGCCMRTCRGGCGCTGGGGCTCCTTARCAGCGTCCACAGCCTCAGACCCCTGGAGCAGGGAGCAGGGGGATGTTGTGATCAGSGGCTCCTCCTGGTCATCATACTCATCCCCTGCTCTCCCTCTTTGTGTGGCTGCAGGGTAGCCGTGGGACAGCTCCTCACAAGAGCCCAGCCTGCTGGAGCCCTCAGAGCCATGCTCCAGGATGAGGGACTCAGCCAGGGAGTACTGAGAGCCAGCCAGGTTCCCCGCCTCCTCCTCTGGACCAGCATGGGGCGATTTTGCACACAGTTTCTGAAGCCTGGCCGTAAGCTGTTTGGGAGCCACTGCCACTGAACCTCTTCTACCTCTCACTTGGAGAGGGGGAACGTCCAAGCTCTTCTCCTCTTCCTCCTCATCYGTGAAATCCTCCTTAAGATTCAAAGCACTCTCCTCTTCTCTGCGTTTGGCGGATCCTGGTGAGTGTCGGGAGTACTCGTCCAACGACCTGCTCCTCCTCTGTGGTGGTGCATTGTGCGAGAGGCTGACCCCGCTGTCAAAGGAGCAGGACTTGAGCATGGACGGCTGCAAAGACCCTCGCCTTTGCCCGTGATTGGTCTCGCCTTCGTCCTCCACATACTCAATGAGAGGCTCGTTGAGGCGGCTAGAGAGGCTTCTGCGGAGCGGCTTGCGGCCCCTCTCCTGCTTCTTGGCCTGGAACTTGTCCCTGAGGGTCATGTGGCGAGCGGACATGGGCGAGAGCTGCGCGGAGCTGTTGTAGAAAGTGCTGCGGATCAGGCTGCTCCTGGCGATGAGGCCTCCTTCACTCCCGGACGCGGACCCATCATCCCCCTCGGAGAGGTATAGGGACGGGCTGCTTTCTCGGCTGACCCTCTTCTCCCTCTGGGGGGTCGGCTGCTGTGAGGCGTCCGAGGACCCTATAGACTGCCTGCTTAGGCTCCTCTCCAGCACGCTCCTCTGTCCTCCCATCTCCTCCTCCTCGTCCTCCTCCTCCATGGTGCCCTCCTCCTCCTCTTCCTCGAATGTCAGTTTGGCAAAGAGCTCAGGGATCCTGGCTCTCTCCATGAGGGGGTCAAATTCTTCCTCCTCCTCGTCTTCATCCTCGTCGGCTGTGGTGCAGTGGTGGAAGAAGTCCCAGGCGTCGGCCTCGTCGTACTCAGAGGAGGAGCCGCTGCTCATGGAGGTGCTGCTGTGCTCATGGGGGTCCCGGGGGGCTGTGATGGAGGTCTCCCGAAGAGGGGCATCCAGCAGCTCTGGGATGGGCTTCAGGATTAGTACCGAGCCCAGGCAGGTCAGAGAACGCTGGGTAGAGAGGGGAGAGAATGCAGGTGAGAGAGAAGACAGAGCGGTCATACAGAGCTGGGAAAAGACAGTTCAGGAAACACTTGACATAAACAGAGAGAAGAGACAAGAAAACACTGGACAGAGTTAAAAGACTGAAGGCTCTATTTTATCAGTTGGCGCTAAGGAGACGTATGTTTCAAACGCAGGGTGTTTGCAATTTTGTCATGTAAAAACTGGCGCACTGGCATTTTCCAGCCCTAAAGCCAGGTTCRGCGATTTACCTGTCTTTTATCAGCTCGCTTGCACTGAGGTGGGAGGGGTGSCAATATTTGAGGTGTGTACTTAAAWACAAGTGCAAAAGTGACAATTTGCTGCAGTACTGATGGGAAGTTTTAAGACCCACAAAAAGCACGTCTTATTAACGGAAGTAGTTGATAATGGAATGGATTTTGAGACTGGAAACGCAGCCTATCTAGCCATGATGCACAGTGTCCATGGAAGGAGAGATGTGCCTTTTTTGCCCGTGAATCTCGTATTTATGAACATAAAAAAATTGGTTTCCCCCRATTTCGATTTGATTAAAAACCAAGCATTGCCTACCCTCCCCTTAATCAAGGCTGGTTTAGCAGCATTGCCTACCATAGGTGTGTCTTTTTATCCTGGCCATTAGCCAAAAGTAGCCTATGAATAAAGGAGTTTTCAATGGTTGACTGAGCTTTGAAATATTTGAGGATTTTGCCCTCATGCTTTTTTCAATATTCACAATTCACATACTTACATTTCGCATGTTCAAGTAGGCTATCCATTCCCATTTTCAAAGAGCGCCCCTCGTCCAATTACCAGAGACACGCTCCTCCAAAGTATTCAGTCGTCCTATAATGCCATTTTAAAAAATCTGTCTCGTACATAAGCAACGATACAATCTTGATGGCAAGATGGCGCCGACAGACATGGCAGCTCTGCTTCTAGCTCCTAAGCAACTTTCCAGTATTTCGTTTTTTTGTGTGTTATTTCTTACATTATTAGCCCAGAACGTTTTTTCTGTTATTACATACAGCCGAAAATAACTTTTGGATATCAGAGCGYCGGTAACTCACCAGCATTACGACCAGGAATACAACTTTCCAGAATTGAATCCTTTGTTCGTACCCCCCAGGGCAATTTATCTTATCCCAAAGGCTGCCACAAGACGACGCCGGCYGAGAAGAGGTTTTCATAGTGGACTTCTTTCTCTCGTACAAGATTAACATCTTCTTCACCCGCTTTGAGAATAACACAGTGCCACCGGCGCGGCCCGCTCCCAAGGACTGTGGGCTCTCGTTCTCCGTGGCTGAAGTGAGTAAGACATTTAAGCGTGTTAACCCTCGCAAGGCTGCCGGCCCTAGCCGCGTCCTCAGAGCATGCGCAGACCAGCTGGCTGGGGTGTTTACGGACATATTCAATCTCTCCTTATCCAGGTCTGCTGTTCCCACTTGCTTCAAGATGTCAACCATTGTTCCTGTACCCAAGAAACCAAAGGTAACTCAACTCAATGACTGCATTGAGAGGCATTCTAGACCCACTTCAATTTGCTTACTGGGCCAATAGATCCACAGGCAATGCAATTCCCATCGCACTGCACACTGTCCTATCTCATCTGGACAAGAGGAATAKCTAGGTAAGAATGCTGTTCATTGACTATAGCTCAGCCTTCAACACCCTAGTACCCTCCAAGCTCATCATTAAGCTCAGAGCCCTGGGTCTGAACCCCACCCTGTGCAACTGGGTCTTGGACTTCCTGTCYGGCCACCCCCAGATGGTGAAGGTAGGAAACAACACTCCACTTCGCTGATCCTCAACACAGAGGCCCCACAAGGGTGCGTGTTCAGCCCCCTCATGTACTCCCCTGTTCACCKATGACTGCGTGGCCACACATGCCTCCAACTCAATCATCAAGTTTGCAGACGACACAACAGTAGTACGCCTGATTACCAACAATGACGAGGGCCCTGGCGGGGTGGTGCCAGGAAAATAACCTCTCCCTCAACATCAACAAAACGAAGGAACTGGTCGTGGAAGTCAGGAAATAGCAGAGGGAGCACYCCTCTATCCACATCGACGGGACAGCAGTGGAGAAGGTGGAAAGCTTCAAGTTCCTCGGCGTACACATCACTGACAATCTGAAATGGTCCACCKACACAGACAGTGTGGTGAAGAKAGCACCTCTTAAACCTCAGAAGGCTGAAGAAATTTATCTTGGCACCTAAGACAGTCACAAACTTTTACAGATGCACAATTGAGAGCATCCTGTCGGGCTGCATCACAGCCTGGTACGACAACWGCACCGCCCGAAACCGCAGGGCTCTCCAGAGGGTGGTGTGGTCTGCCCAACACATCATCGGGGGAACACTGCCTGRCCTCCAGGAAACCTACAGTATCCGATGTCACTAATACTGTAAAAGCTAAATCAAAGTCCAAGTATACATATTTGACGATATACTTGCCGAAAAATGTTATGTGAATGTCTATTTCACGATTTGCCCAAATGTACKTGGGTGTCTTCACACTAAAAGTTATGTAGTTTGCTCATACATCAAGTTATCCATCTGAAACTTTGCACATACACTGCTGCAATCTTGTGGACACCATTGGAATTACCAGAGCGATGGCTAGATTTGGGGCCCTTTCTCTTGCATTTCAAAGATGGTGGTAGAAAAAAAAAGGTCATTTATTTCTTTGTATTTTCTTTTACCAGATCTATTGTGTTATATTCTCTCTCAATTCACATTTCCACAAACTTCAAAGTGTTTCCTTTCAAATGGAACCAAGAATATGCATATCCTTGCTTCAGGGCCTGAGCTACAGGCAGTTAGATTTGGGTATGTCATTTTAGGCGAGAAAAAAGAAAAAAAGGGGGCCCTAAGAAGATAAAAAGCAACAAATCCCTTATTTGGCATCGATAAGAGTCAAAAACAGTTATTCTAGTGTCAAAGTTTACTACAAAGTGTAAATAGAATAATTTTGGTCATAAAGTTAGTCTCTTCTAAAACAGAGTTTGGAACATCTGTGCATAACAACAGGTAAATGAAAGTTGGGTATTGATTTGACAATGTTCCTTTGCACACTAACATGGGGTGAACAGCTTCGGTGATTGATATCTATCCAATTGCATCAGTTGAGGCTCCTCAAAGGAGGAAAGGGACGATCATCCTCCTCAGTACATTTCATAAAAATAGAAATAATGAAACATTAAAAATGTTATCCCTTTTAGATAAAACTATACTAAAGATTTCACGTCATCAAACAATGGATTAAAAACACTTTTTTGCAATAAAGGTCTACAGTAGCCTCAARAGCACTCTCTGGGGTAGCACCATGGTGTAGCCGGAGGACAGKTAGCTTCCGTCCTCCTCTGAGTACATTGACTTCAATACAAAACCTAGGAAGCTCGTGGTTCTCACCCCCTTCCATAGACTTACACAGTAATTATGATGACTTCCGGAGGACATCCTCCAACCTATCAGACCTCTTGCAGCATYAACTGACATGTTGTCGACCCAATCAAAGGATCAGAAAATGAATCTAGTACTGAAAGCATAAGCTACAGCTAGCTAGCACTGCAGTGCATCAAATGTGGTGAGTAGTTGACTCAGAGAGTGAAAGACAACAGTTTTGAACCAATTAATTTTTTCAAAAATGAAAGAGAAGCAGAGATATTTTGTTTTCACTTTCACTTACTTAGCTAGCTAATGCAGCTAGCTAGTTTAGCCTACTCTAACACCCGGCTCAAACAGAGAGGGATGCTATGTTAGCTAGCTGGTTAAGGCTATCCAACACTGGAACTCTTCCAAGTTAAGGTAAGCTTTTGGTTTTAGAAATGTATTGCCACAGGGGCCCACCGGTGTAACTGCTAAACTGCTTGCTGTACACTGTACTGCATGATTGTAGCGGGTTTACTATGTCGACTATGACGTTAGCTAATATGGTGTCAATGATGAAGGCTGTTATCGGTTATGGTACAAAGGTTTAGAGAACGTCCAGCTGGCATGAAATGGAATTTAGGAGCCACCTGCTATTTCTGAAGAAATGTGAATGCGATCTGTAAGATCTTTCCATTATGTTTATCAAACAGTATAACGGTGAGTGGACATTCTCTTTATATTGTATCTTTGTCCAGCTTCTGTGAAAAGTTGGATGTGCATAAAACCCTCCATCGTCTGCGTTGCCTTAAWATMATATGCCCACAGGAAGCAATTATGGTGCCTMTAACTGTATTTAGACARACTGTACCCTATTTAAAACAKGTTTTTGTATATTTTTGATTTTAATTTGGTTAGAATTATTGACTCTTTTTAGGCCTCTTTTTAGGCCGTGAATTTAATCGTACGTTTGGCATGTCCATGAATCAGCCATAATGCAATTTACAGTAGGCCTAGCCCCCAGTGTGAATTCTATGTTTAACTATATGTTTCCATATTGAAGACATGCAATTACTTACAACAATGTGGACTGAAAACATGTTCAACATATMTTTGGTTRCTGTAGGCTATTTAACAAACTAGGCTATGTTTCTGTAGGTTATTTAACAAACTAGGCTATAACGGACTAACATTGAAATTGGAGTTGATGACAAGGCAATACATAAAGGCAATACATAAAAGATTGRAKATGCACAACTTGAAGCAACCAAATATTTAGCACCCAGCCCTTTCGCACCAACGRCAGCTACTGCGCCCATAATTCCGTTTGTAAAAATAGCACTAATATTTCCGACACACTCCCGAACCCTATAACGCTATCACTTTATCATTGCATTAGGTTTGTTAAAATAGAGCCCTGCATATCATTATTGTACCTGCCATTTTCTCCTTGAGATGAAGACTTTCAGAGCCCTCGTATTGATATCATCAGTCTCATCCTCATGTTCACTCTGACAACATAGTCAACAAGAGAGAATGTGTTAGACAAGATTCATTGTTTTCCTCCATTTCTTTATTTTATTTGTCTCCACCAACCCGGCTGAGACATAAACAAACTGAGTATGTAATTCTTACCTGGAACCACTCGTGCCCCAGACACTCAAARGCAGTTGGTCGCTTTCTAAGGAGAGAACAAATCATTTAGAGTTATATRCATATAAGAGATCGTAATATCTCGATGGTTGTGTATCTTACGCTGGGTCTGGCTGCAGGACCGTGCGGAGGAAGCCCTGGGCACCGGTGCTCCTGTAGGCGAGGTCGGGCGCGTCCCAGTTCAGTGTCCCCTCCCCCACCCTCAGCAGAGTGGCCCGGTCCGTCTCCCCCACGAACGGACAGCGGCACATCAGACTGACAGGACACAGCGTGATTTCAACACCTAACACTCACTCACATTCCATGTACAATATGATGAGACTCAAATATTGATTTTTTTTTTAAATTCATAAATCATACAGTACTTGCCATAAATAGGCCACAACACCAATGGACCTGACKAAGAGAGAGAAAATATTTATGTAGTGATAAATCGTCACATTTTCCCTTCATATGATAGGAATGTCACATACAGTGGCACAGATGTACTGAAACAGAMAYTYCGTTTAGCTTACCAGATYTCACTTGCTATAGTGACAGGGTCTTGATGTATGATCTCAGGGGCTACAAACTCAGGAGTGCCAAACTTGCTGTACTGGTGTCTGGACGTGTCTATCTCCTGACAGAAGCCAAAGTCACAGATCTTGATCTCCTCTCTGGGTGGAAACACCATCAGGATATTGTCCGTCTGTGTGATTGAATTCCAATGGCAGACGGTGGGTGAGGGAACTTATCATGTCATGACTGAGCTGTCCGTCAAACTATCGACCGCTGTGCATTGTTTCAATGTGCACAACACCAAAATGAATGCATGAACAATCAAATGAAACATACAGACTGGATTCGTGAATATGAATGTATGAAGAGCTTACGTTGATGTCCAGGTGTAGGATGTTCATGCTGTGGATGTGACCAACTCCCTCCAGGATTTGCTGAATGTACATCTGCACCTGGTATCATGAACGCATGGTGCAGTTTATAAACATCATAGGGGCAGTCATAATTGCCTTAGCATTCAGGCAAAACAGGGGTCAACTCAAAACACAGTTCAGCAAGGTTGGGTTTACAGTCAAAAGATCAAAGGTTTTACCTCTCTCTCACTGACGGATCCCTTCGACAGCAAATGATCAAGAAGACCATGAGAGGAGCACCTATAGATGGTATTAAGGATGATGTGCCGTGTTCAACATGGATCAAATTAAGCACTACATTTCCACTCTTAGGTCTTCATCGGTGAAGTGGCTAAAAGCGCCATGGGGAAGGATACACTTCAGTGACCAGGACCAGGGTCCTGCGTGTAGAGAAGAAGTCCAGCAGACAGGCCACCCTGGGGTGGGCCAGCCGGGAGAGCAGGTCCCTCTCTTGGAACGCCCTGGTTCTCGTACTGCTCCTCAGGGGCAGGAACTTGGCGGCAAAGCCCTCACCCGTCCTCCTGTGGGTAACCCGCTTTACCACCCCATACGTGCCTCTACAGACACAAGGAGAAGAGGCAAAGGACGGAACCCAATTTTAGTTTATTGGAACACCTCTAAAGGGAACGTCACCTCCACAGTTGCAGCTTGACTGATTGCTGCAGTGCGAAATACGACACCCAACTAAATGTGCACTCACCTCCCAATCTCCCCATGGACGTCATACACAGACAGCAGCTTCCTCCTCTTCCCAAGCTCCACCTCTCTCTCCTGCGACTCCAGTGGACCTACAGAAAAGAGGATCAGGACCATGCAGTCACATTAAGTCAGCCATCACATTGGTGGTGTTGTATTTGGGGATTAGGATGCTCATCTTCTAGGCATTTTGTGTTAAATCTGTCATAGCTTTGGCATCAGCTAGTTTGAATGACAGTAAAAAATAAGGACAGTGAACGGAAAGACACATGGCTCTAGCGAAAAGTAGTGCACTGCTGTACAAGGGGGATTCATTTTTGATTCATTTGACAGACACCATAGGTGTGTACTGAGGTCTTACCCTCCTCCACTGTCAGCTGAGCCTGACAGGAGGTGTGTCCTAAGTCGTTATAGGCCCAGCAGGTGTAGATGCCACCGTCCTCGCTCTCCGGGCACAGCACAGTCAGAGAGCAGCGGGCACCATTCTGGACCACCTCCACATTCTCATTGGCCAACAGCTCCTCTCCATCCTCCAATCACATGAGAGAGACACTACTAAGGCACAGCTTCTATGACAGCACAGGGGCCAAGTAGTAGAGGAGAACACCAACAATTACCATGATCGTACTACTCAGTTGATGAATTGTTTTGGTTAGTTATGTCCGGCGGTGTCAGCTATGCTTAAATGTACTGGGGGAATGTCATCACGAAGGTTTGAATGAAGTGAATTAACACAGTGAATGAGTTGACGGTGGTCTTAGATTGAGAAAGTTTGACGCGTCCCAACCTTGTACCACTGAATCTCGGGGGTGGGCCTTCCTGTGATGATGATGGTGAAGGTAGCTGATTGACCAGGCTCCACACACAGGTCCTCCACCGGCACCTGGATGGAGGGAGGAGCTGAGGAGACAGGAAGGGAGGTCATTGCATGAGATGATTCATGTCTTGGGCTCTTTTTAGAAAATAAGAAACGACAGTGTGTATGCACAATTGCAAAGTACAGTACCTGTTGGCATTTCCTCTATGGCCTCAGGAACATAAAGTTCCTCCTCAACCTCAGGTCTCTCCTCAAGCTCAGTGGGGAACTGTGGCGCCGCCACGGTAGGGTCCCTTTCCTCTTGGCTACCCTCGGCGCTGTCGAGAAAATATATATTGGGATAGAAATAGAGATGGTACAGTAGGATGATGAATGTATCACAGTTCTGGCAGGCAGACTCACGGCTGAGGGTATCCAGGCTGGAAGAGCATTTTGACAACAGATGTGGGGCTGAAGTCTGTCTGCAGCCATTGCTTCACCATGGCAGTGGACCAGCCCTCTGAGTCGGAGTCTGGAAGCACAATGACACCACTCTCAGACTGATGCTCTTAGGTGCTGTTAGGGTCTAATAATCCAAAATCATTCATTCATATTAACTGGCCTTTACAATGAATATATATTTTGAAGCCATGCTAATTTGTGATCGAGGCAAAGCGTGTCGAGACATTAACAACTGTCTATTTAAAAAATATGATAAAAGCAAATGTTAGGAACGTACAGTACCCTTACCTCCAGACTCACATAAGCACATTAACCAGCGCACGTCTTACCTCCAGACTTGAAGGACACCCAATAGTTTGTAAATCAGCCCATGAACAGGACATGGACACATGCCCACTCCCCAGGGGGGGAATAAGGGGCACCTGATGCCCGGCACATGACCATCTTGTATGGGTAGGAGTGGAGAGTTAACTGGGCATGCGTTGGAGAGGAGAGAGGACCCATCCACATGCACTGGGTCCATGATACTGTGAGCATGATGAAGGCTCTGTGAGGTACTTCCTGTTCGGGGACTACAGAGGATGGAGAGCAGGAGGGTTACAGAGAATGGATTGACTCACATGATCAACTGGTGTCCAAAAGCCAAAGGGAAAACTACTTAGAGGTGGAATCATAGCTCATGAAGGAAAGTGATTGATAGATACAGCAATGCCAGTATTCTTATTGTATTATAATTTTTTTTAACTCATTTTAATCTGCCTTGAAATACAGAAAATATAAATGTACTCTATGTTTCGTTGAAGGTGTTTGATATGGATGAAATATACACTTATCAGATATATGTATATAGCAAGGATTTACTGCTGTGTCGTAATCAATCGACTTTTCGGGGTCCTGATATGGACTCTGAGGGGCCGTTATTGGGCACAGATTAAGCCTAGTCCTGGATTAAAAAGTAAACTCAAAGGAGAGTGTCTATTGAAAGTGCTTTTTACTCCAGGACTACTGTAGGTCAATATCTGTGTCCGGGAAACACCCCTAGATGTAAATGAGCTATGACCCCTTATTTATCCTGTTTGGAAAAGCTTTTGGAAATCCATCAAGATCAGTCAAATGGGAGGAAATGACCCGGTCCTTTCCAATGCTTTTCATTTCTGAAAGATGGAAAAATGATGAAAACACGAGCAAAAACATCCAATACTAAAGTGTATCAATGTCTTTCATGAATATGTACAACTAGTAATGATATGATATCTATGTTGATTGCTAATGTGGATGACTGGAAGTGTTTATGGTTTCAAGGGTGTTTGGAATGAAATGGGAGAGAAAAGGTAACCTGGGTAATGAGACAATCCAAATTGAATATGAGGAATGGCAATGATGACTGACAGTGTGAAAACAGAGATAAAGTGAAGTGAAGTGATCTGAGGTAAAGTAGGTGAAAGTGAAGTGAGGTGAAACTAAGTAAGGACCATGGCATGTGCTTTTCTGATCSCTCTTCAGTTAACACTGAGCTTGTATTGTCCACAGAATAAAACTGGGATAAAACAATATTTTTCCATGTCTCATTAGATATCAGTAAGAGTTAGACCTATCGGGTCCTTGTCCTAGATTGTATTAGACTGTCATCATGTCTTATAGTGTAGAACATGTGGACAATAAAGATGAACATCTCTACTATAGCCCTCTTCTCAAAACCTGRTTCCTTACTCCGAGGTGGACATTTACCTTGATTTGGTGGAGGGAACTCTCCTACTGTACCTTGGATCAAGATGGCCTGTGGTTGGTCAGGCTCACTGTCCATCACTTGTGCAAAGGCGGAGCACATCTCTGCTTTACTCTTGGCACTGCCCAACTTGTTCCACAGCTAAAACATAACAAGATTTCACGTTTTAAACTGCACTGTTCTATAACAGTGCACAAAAGCTCAAAGAATGCATTGCTATAAAGAACAGCAACAGTATATTGTACCTTCAATGTTATACCTGTACCGTGCACCATGGGGGACCGGCCACTGCCCCCAAACTCTGGAACTCTCTCACCCCAGCCACCCGCAACTCTGACTACATCACCACTTTCAAAGCCCGAACTCAAACCTACCTTTTCCCTCAGCTTAGCTCGCCCCCTTACTCAGCCCTAGCTTAAGATAAGTAGCTTTTGTTTCATTTAAATAGTTTAATCCCCGTTTTGGTTTTTCCACTCTTTGCTGTACAGTGTCCTTGTTTTTTTTTTAAGGAGTTTTATATAATGTAMTATTGTTATTATTATTATTACTATTACCTGTATGTTAGGAACACTTAWTACATATGAAGTACAGTACATAAAGGGGTTTCATACATGTACCGTAGGCCTACCTCACACCTATACTGTCCCAGGTCTGTCTCTCCAGGGTTCACGATGGTGAGTGTGAGGATCCCACTGCGGGCYTCACTCTCTATGTGGTACTTCCTCTGGTCTGTCAGCTCTCTGCCATCCTTAAACCAACTGTCACAGACATGCCAAGGCACACAACCAAATGACAACATGTGGGACGATCTTAATGGGAATCAAGCAGGTACTAGCCAGGTTGCCATGACATTGTAGGGGGGATCCAGTAAATCCTGTCCAGTTTACTGTACCATACCTGACTCGGGGTAAAGGAGTACTGTGTGTTGAGCAGCTAAACTTGATGTCCTCTCCCTCCAGCAGACATGCACTCTGCAGCCTGGTACGGAATCTGGGGGGTGCTGTAGGACAGGAAATAATGAGTTCATTCACTCGACGCATTAACTTTGCACAATATGCCATGGAGTATACCGTAACATGTTAGAGAGTACAATCATATGGCATGTTTGTTGTATTTTAGTGTACTTTAGCCCTAATATTCATTAACGTGAAATGCATACAGTGAGTGAGTGAGTGAGTGAGTGAGTGAGTGAGTGAGTGAGTGAGTGAGTGAGTGAGTGAGTAGTGAGTGAGTGAGTGAGTGAGTGAGTGAGTGAGTGAGTGAGTGAGTGAGTGAGTGAGTGAGTGAGTGAGTGAGTGAGTGAGTGAGACCAATGCTCTGTTATCCCGGACTGTGGTTGTTTAGTTCAGCACCAGAGCTACTGTAAGTGAACATAGACTCACCATCCACCACTATCTTGGCCAGTGTGCTAGCATGGCCCACAGAGCTGGAAGCGTAGCACAAGTACTGTCCAGAGTCCTCAGGAGTGACACCATCCATGATGAGACAGCAGGTGCCTGCCCGGTCTGCAGTGATGATGTGGTGGGGGCCATCCTCTAGGGCCAGACCATCTAGGGAAGTGATGTCATATCAGAGCGTCAGAGATCGTACTGCTGTTAAAGAACAGCTTGCTAAATTTGGTACACAAGGTTGTACTCCCTGAACTTCCACACTACTCCCGAATGGCTGGATTAGTCTAAAGCTCAAATCTATATGGTTCAACTATTTGCTATAAACAACTAAAAAAGAATCAAACCTATGTAAGCTATCTGGTTTGTATACCTTGGAACCAGCTGACCACTGGTTTGGGTGTTCCTATGACTTTGCAGGCCAYTTTGARTGTCTGCCCGATCTTTGTGGTGCAGTCAGCCAGGAGAACTTCAAACTCTGGTGGACCTACAGAAACACACACATGACTACAGTAATGGTTTACCTGGAACCAAAAAAGGGTTTTTCCATTGAACCAAAAAATGGTTTACCTGGAACCAAAAAAMGGTTTTTCCATTGAACCAAAAAGTGTTCTCCTATGGAGACAGCTGAAGAAACCCTTTTGGGGCCTTTTTTTCTAAGAGTGTATATTAGACAGACTTAACAATGGACAGTGCCAAAAGACAGTCATAGAGGAACTCACTGCTGGCAGTCAGGCTGGAGCGTTGCTGCAGCTCTCTCAGGTCTTTGAGCCAGGACAGCTTGAGCAGGGCGGAGCGACCCTGCAGTGTGTACCTCCTCACTGAGCCCCGGTGCTCGTGCCACAGCCCCCAGGACTTCTCATCTCCCCCCACCGTCTCCTTCACCTCCACATCATTCAGCTGGGGAAGGGGAGAAGTTAATATTACAAGGAAGGCACTCTATGTGTAATGGAGATGGTTCGGAGAAACCATACTAAATGTGATGAATAGCCTTGACTTACCACGTGTGTTATCTCCCCAAGCTAACGCTTAGGTTTTTATCTCCGAGAGATAACACAATCTTGTGGCTCACAGGAGACCTGGGTTCGAARCCAGGTTGGTAACATAAGCTTGGCACAGAGGAATTGGACTATACATTTACATTGACTGGGGCAAAGGTCAAAGGGCAGTTTGTCACCTTCATCTTGTTCTTGAAGGCGTAGGTGTCAGAGTTCATGCCAGGGTCCCTCTTGAGCTTACACAGCAAGACACAGTCCTTGAAGAGGAACACCTGCCTCTGGTGGCCCCTGGAGGACGTCTTGATCTCGGGAGACTCCTCCCACACAGTGAAAGGACCCTGGGAGGAGGAAAGACGTGGGATGAAAGCTTCAGGAGGAACTGGATTATCGATGAGGAAAACATGAATGAGCCAATTTAATATATTTGACCGCAACTATGCGATGTGGTACGGAATTTTCGGGGGGGCACCTTTTGGCTCGTGAGCTCTACTTTCAGAACTACTGACCAGAATTGAACAGCCCTGGTTTTGAGTATGCCAACATGCCTAAACTACCTGAGCTGTACTGTAACAAACAGTGGAAGTTGTTTCTCAGATGCTGATGGGGACACAGCATCATTGAAAGTTGAATGTCAAGGACATAGCTTAAAATGTGCCATCTTGATCTCGCATTGGTGCAGAAATTGGCTCATTCATGTTTTCCTCATCGATAATCCAGTTCCTCTTCTAAAATAAACATTGTTTCCACATTTTGTTATTGGATTTTCAACATCACGGAACAAATGTTATTTTGGTTAAGTTCTTTTCTTTGAACACTTCCTTTGGTCGTTGGTAAACATAGGAAGACCCCACTGCTAAAGGAGCCACAAGAAAGGTTAATTTAACCTCTCAAAACCCCACCGAAACAAGCATACATCCTGGGGGAAATGTTCTGTGGACCAATGAAAGAAAGTTCGAGCTCTTGGGCAATACAGATCAGCACTGTGTTTACCGATGACCAAATMAAGTATTCAATGAAAAGAACACCCTCCCTACAAACAAACATGGGGGAGGTTTGATAATGCTGTGGGGTTGCTTTGCTGCCTCTGGTGCTGGGGGCCAAGAAAGTGTGCAAGACATCATGAAATCAGCAGATTGCCAAGTGTTTTGGAGTCCAATGTTGAACCCAGTGTTCAAAAAACTGGGCCTCCATTGAAGGTTGTGGTTCTTCCAGCAGGACAACAACTCAAAGCACACATCATAAAACACCCAGGAATGGTTAAGAAGAGATGCTGGACTGTTCTGGAGTGGCGTGCAAAGAGTCCAGATCTGAAACACATTCAAACCTATGGCGAGATCTGAAAACAGCTGTTGGTGGAGGGCACCCCMCAAACATTACGGAATTACAGCAGTTTGCTGCTGAAATGTGGGCCAAATTGTCAGTGGAAAGGTGCAGCAAGCTCATTGATGGCTACAAGAAGTGTTTGCCTGCAGTTATCTTGGCCAAAGGCTGTGCAACCAAGTACTAGCTCCGGGTTGCCAATAATTTAGTCTATGCCATTTGTCTTTATTTTCTAAATTAAAATGTACATTTAAGTTTACACAAATTAAATTGGTTCTGCAATGTTAAAAATCCTATTACAAGGTGTGGTGGCCAAAACTTTTTMGGGACATTTCAATTTATTTGAGAAGAAATGTGCAAGGGTGCCCATGTGCAATATTTGGCCGCAACTGTATGTGTAGATGTGCACCACATCATTGCTTTCTCTSTCGCTCTGCTGTGTGTGTATCTTGCTAGCTGTCACTCAAATGGCGAGGGGCTGAAGCTCATTGGCTAGAACTCAAATTGCTAGATGTAAAACAGAAATTCTGGTCATATATTTTGCATGTATGAACGACATATTGGTACATCCAGCCCAAAGTGGGAGGGTTTAAAAAAATACCTAGCAGTCGCCAAAGTTCCGGAGCATGTCTTTAACTGCACTCACCTGGTGTACCAGGTCTGAATTAGTACCTTATTAGAAGGAGAGGATGAAAACTAGGAAGTGTTTCAGCCTTTCAGGACTGACATTCTATGGAGATAAACTGTGGTTCAGGAAGGGGTGGGTTACCTGGCGGACAGGTTCTCCTAGTGCAGTGAGTGGGGCAGGGTAGTTCTCAATCAGAGACACCTGGTGTAGGTTGTCAGAGCGCCAGGGCAGACAGGACACCACGGAGAAGGCGTCCTCCAGCAGAAGGCAGCTTTTCGCACACTTAGCCTTGTTCTTGATCAGTTCCTGTCAACACAAACACAGGGAGAAATACATGGGAACAAGGCTTCAGAAAGGTCTCAACATGGACACTTAGAATCAGATGATGAGCACTGACCTTGAGCAAGGCCTGGTAGGTCTGAATCCTCTCCACTGGTCTCTGTAAGAAGGTGATGACATCCAGGACTGCAGTTTCGGGGTGCTCAGGGTCTGATTCCGTGTTTTGCTGGAACACAAAGTTCCGTACACGTGAATGTGAGCATGGAAAACTGGGAGCATGCGAGTGCAAATAGTTTTTCTTGTGGGAGTGGGGGTCGATTTTTGTGCATTATGGTAAATTATCGGATTGCATACCTTGAAGTACTGCTGGATGGTCTTGTCAGTGACACAGGCCTCTGCCTGTGATTGGCCCACCATGTACTGCAGATACTTCTCAAAGTCCACTGCATGTTTGACCAGATGCATGGCCACGTCATCGTCAGTAGAACACTCACTCAGACTGGGCAGGATAGATCTGAGTATGGGGTAGGAAAATAAGGACAGTGTTTATTTCAAGTTTTTATCTTACATTTCATTACATGAGTAAAAAACGTATCTAAAACCAGCTCTCCATCTCAACAAAGAGAACAGGTGTGACCTCTCGTGTAAAGCCATGATGTCCTTTATATTGCGGAAGATGGTTTCTTTCTGGTTGATGATGTTGATAGGGACATGAGGGCTGGTGTCTAAGTGYTGCAGGTGGTGGGACATGAATTCCTTCATCTCCTTCACAAACTCTTCCTCCCCATCAATCAGCCCCTGGATTAATTGGCTAAAGACAGAAGGGAATGTAGACAGTTTTCTTTGAGAAACGATGTGAATCAAATATGCGGAACACACTGTAATCAAGTAATATTTGTTCACTCACCTTAGTGTTCTCCTGTAGTTCTCCCCTGTAGACCCTGGTACATCCAGCTCCTGTTGTGGTGTCCTCATTTGTGGGAATGTCTCCTTTACAAAAAACCCAGTGAAAGGTTGAATTAATGCATGGTGAAATATTATCATTACTTCTGCCGAATCCTGTTTACATGACGAAACATTAAAAGTGGTTGTTTGCACGGTCAAAACATGTCGACTTTGTCCATTTTATGCCCATCCTTTATGCCCAACCAGGGCATACTGATGACCTCATACCTTTCTCTTTTTCTCCAGGTATGCAGGAGAGACCCATCCTTGGCGTGAGGAGGCGGTCTTGGAGGGCTTGGTGCGGACCAGCCACTTCTCCGGGTGGACAGAGTCCAAGACCTCCACGTACTGACCCTCCTTCAACACAAAGCTCTCCTTGTCGCCACCTTGTTGAGGACTGCAGTTAGCTCTGGCCACGTATATATCAAATGTCTATGGAAAAGAGGTTGGTAAAAAAAAAATTGTGGTTAACTGCTTCTCCAAGCAAATGTTACTGTATAAGGACCAAGTATGATAAGGTTACTGTATTCATTAGTGAGATTTTTTAAAAGTATACGTGATCAGAACACATTGTTTGAAGGAGGGCTCATGTTCAAACCATACTGTACCTCTATTCTATCCTCGTCACAATCGGACTCCGAGCCAGAGCCTGTAAGAGCAGCAGGTGTGTGGGAACGATAGTGTTTGGGGGATGGAGTCCTCAACATGGCATCAGGTACTGATGGGACATTCAGAAGTGGTGAGAGAAGTGGACAAAAGTGTGCAAAGGTTAACACCCTATGTTATGAAATACTGTAGATAGCTTTCGACATACCAGAGATATTACATTTTTACTTTTGCCACTCTTACTTTGAATGAGCAGAGTGATTATAGAGTGGACTGGGTCAATTAGGTCCCTTTTRAGGGATTATTCAAAAAATCTCATCAAATTGTACTTGTCACATGGCCGAATACAACAGGTACCGTGAAATGCTTACTTACCAACAATGCAGTTTTAAGAAAATAGAGTTAAGCAAATATTTACTAAATAAACTTTTGTAAAAAAAAGTTACACAATAAAATAACAGTAACGAGGGGGGTCAATGCAAATAGTCCGGGTTGCCATTTGGTTAATTGTTCAGCAGTCGTATAGAGGTAGAAGCTGTTAAGGAGCCTTTTGGACCTAGGCTTGGCGCTCCGGTACCGCTTGCCGTGCAGTAGCAGAGTGAACAGTCTATGACTTGGGTGACTAGAGTCTGACCATTTTTGGGGCTTTCCTCTGACACCGCCTAGTATAGAGGTATGGATGGCAGGAAGCTTGGCCCCAGTGATGTACTGAGCTGTACACACTACCCTATGTACCGCCATACCAGGCGGTGATGTAACCGGTCAGGATGCTCTCGATGGTGCAGCTATATAACTTTTTGAGGATCTGGGGACCCATGCCAAATAATTTCAGTCTCCTGAGGGGGAATAGGCGTTGTTGTGCCCTCATCACGACTGTCTTGGTGTGTTTGGACCATGATAGTTTGTTGGTGATGTGGACACCAAGGAACTTGAAACTCTCGACCCGCTCCACTACAGCCCCGTCGATGCTAATGGGGGCCTGTTAGGCCCTCCTTTTCCTGTAGTCCACTATCAGCTCCTTTGTSTTGCTCACATTGAGAGAGAGGTTGTTGTCCTGGCACCACACTGTCAGGTCTCTGACCTCCTCCCTATAGGCTGTCTCATCGTTGTCGGTGATCAGGCCCAACACCGTTGTGTCATCAGCAAATTTAATGATGGTGTTGGAGTCGTGGGTGAAGAGGGAGTACAGGAGGGGACTAAGCACGCACCCCTGAGTGGCCCCCGTGTTGAGGCTCAGCGTGGCAGATGTGTTGTGACTACCCTTACCACCTGGGGGCGGCCCGTCAGGAAGTCCAAGATCCAGTTGCAGAGGGAGGTGTTTAGTCCCAGGGTCCTTAGGTTAGTGATGAGCTTTGTGGGCGCTGTTGACCGCTGAGCTGTAGTCAATGAACAGCATTCTCATATGGGTATTCCTTTTGTCCAGGTGGYCCTATGGTTTCCGGGATGATGGTGATGGTGTTTCTGAATAAACGTTCTACTTGTTTTATTGCCTTGTTATTTTACCATGCATTATGGTGTATAATTTGTCAAATCAATACGAATCTGCATCTGTCATCGGCGTTTTGCGGAGCTGTTATAAGAAAATATAACGATCAAAAATGTGTAAAATGGTTTGGTCCATCTCCCATGAACCTGTTACATTGTCAATTTCACTTTCTCTTGTCTTCAGCTCTATTACAGAGGGTATTTGTTCTGCACTGCTAAAACATTCAACTATATTTCCATTTACAATTGTGAAATATATTCCTTGTAAATAATATAAAACATATATATTTAACTCTTATTTTACCAGCTAAATTTATAAAATAAGGGTTAAATTCAATTTTTTTTAAATTAAAAATTGTTTGTTGATAGTATGACCATCTGTAGAGGTAGGATAGGTAACCTAGCAGTTAGTGTTGGGCCAGTAACTGAAAGGTTGCTGGTTCTAATCCCTGAGCTGACAAGGTGAAAATAATCTGTTGATGTGCCCTTTAGCAAGGCACTTAACCATAATTTCTCCTCTAAGTTGCTGTGGATAACAGCGTCTGCTAAATTACTAAACCTTTTTTGTAAATGACTATCAGATCTATCCAAATAACGTGTGACGTTTTTGTTATCTAATGTTTGTTTCTCAATGATTCTGGTGGTTTTTATGCTCAATCTCAACATTTGCTAAAACTGCCTCAAAACCTTCTTTCCATACATTCAAAGCCATTAAAACCCTTGATGCTAGCAACCTTATCTGACTCCAGTCACTGTTAATGGACAGGGTCAGCATAGGCATGGCTGTTTTGCCTAGCTTGAAGTGGCTTCATTCAAGCCATTTCCATATTTTGAGCATGTGCATTGCCTAAACATGTTGTGTGGCTACTGCTGTGGTAAGCTGTGCACAGGCAAACACCATGACACCCTCTACCTCACTGCTAGAAGCCGGGCACGTGAACAGAGTGAGAACTGGATGGTCCACTTGTCTAACATTTTTACTCAGATTTGGACATATCTTGGACATTTACTTTTGCTTTGTAGATGAAAGGAATGGGAATGACTGTCTTATCTGAAAAGGTGAGACATAGCTAATATCATGCTAGATATAAAGTGATACAGTGCATTCGGAAAGTATTCAGACCCCTTCACTTTTTCCACATTTTGTTACTTAACAGCCTTATTCTAAATATTTTTTTCCCTCATCAATCTACACACAATACCCCATAAGGACAAAGGAGAAACAGGTTTTTAGAAAATGTTGTTAATTTATTTCAAATAAAAAACAGAAATACCTTATTTACGCACGTATTCAGACCCTTTGCTATGAGACTCGAAATTGAGCTCAGGTGCATCCAGTTTCCATTGATCATCCTTGAGATGTTTCTACAACTGGATTGGTCCAGCTATGGTAAATTCAATTGATTGGACATGATTTGGAAAGGCACATACCTACAGTATCTACAGTTGAAGTCGGAAGTTTACATACACTTAGGTTGGAGTCAATAAAACTCATTTTTCAACCACTCCACAAAATTCTTGCTAACAAACTATAGTTTCGGCAAGTGGGTTAGGACAACTACTTTGTGCATTACACAAGTAATTTTTCCAAGAATTGTTTACAGACAGATTATTTCACTTATAATTCACTGTATCACAATTCCAGTGGGTCAGAAGTTTACATACACTAAGTTGACTGTGCCTTCAAACAGCTTGGAAAATTCCAGAAAATGATGTCATGGCTTTAGAAGCTTCTGATAGGCTAATAGACATCATTTGAGTCAATTGGGGTTGTACTTGTGGATGTATTTCACGGCCTACCTTCAAACTCAGTGCCTATTTACTTGACATCATGGGCATGGGAAAATCAAAAGAAATCAGCCAAGACCTCAGAAAACAAAATGTAGACCTCCACAAGTCTGGTTCATCCTTGGGAGCAATTTCCAAACACCTGAAGGTACCACATTCATCTGTACAAACAATAGCACGCAAGTATAAACACCATAGGACCACGCAGCCGTAATAACGCTCAGAAAGGAGACACGTTCTGTCTCCTAGAGATGAACGTACTTTGGTGTGAAAAGTGCAAATCAATCCCAGAACAACAGCAAAGGACCTTGTGAAGATGCTGGAGGAAACAGGAACAAAAGTATCTATATCCAGAGTAAAATGAGTCCTATATCAACATAACCTGAAAGGCCGCTCAGCAAGGGAGAGGCCACTGCTCCAAAACCGCCATAAAAAAGTCAGACTACGGTTGCAACTGCACATGGGGACAAAGATCGTACATTTTGGAGAAATGTCCTCTGGTCTCTTGAAACAAAAATAGAACTGTTTCGCCATAATGACCATCGTTATGTTTGGAGGAAAAAGGGGGAAGCTTGCAAGCTGAAGAACACCATCCCAACTGTGAAGCACGGGGGTGGCAGCATCATGTTGTGGGGGTGTTTTGTTGCAGGAGAGGCTGGTGCACTTCACAAAATAGATGGCATGATGAGGGAGGAAAATTATGTGGATATATTGAAGCAACATCTCAAGACATCAGTCAGGAAGTTAAAGCTTGATRGCAAATGAGTCTTCCAAATGGACAATGACCCCAAGCATACTTCCAAAGTTGTGGCAAAATTGCTTAAGGAAAACAAAGTCAAGGTATTGGAGTGGACAACACAAAGCCTTGACCTCAATCCTATAGAAAATTTGTGGTTAGAACTGAAAAAGAATGTGCGAGCAAGGAGGCCTACAGACCTGACTCAGTTACTCCAGCTCTGTCAGGAGGAATGGGCCAAAATTCACCCAATTTATTGTGGGAAGCTTGTGGAAGGCTACACGAAACACTTTACCCAAGGTAAACAATTTAAAGGCAATGCTACCAAATACTAATTGAGTGTATGTACACTTCTGACCCACTGGGAATGTGATGAAAGAAATAAAAGCTGAAATAAATAATTCTCTCTACTATTATTCTGACATTTCACATTCTTCAAATAAAGTGGTGATCCTAACTGACCTAAGACAGGGAATTTTTACTTGGATTAAATGTCAGGAATTGTGAAAAACTGAGTTTAAATGTATTGGGCCGAGGTGTATGTAAACTTCCGACTTCAACTGTAAGATCCCACAGTTGACAGTGCATGTCAGAGCAAAAACCAAGCCATGAGGTCAAAGGAATTAGAGCTCCGAGACAGGATCTTATCGAGGCACAGATCTGGGGAAGGGCACCAAACATTTCTGCAGCATTGAATGTCCCCAAAAACACAGTGGTCTCCATCATTCTTAAATGGAAAAAGGTTGGAACCACCAAGACTCTTCCTAGAGCTGGCCGCCCGGCCAAACTGAGCAATTGGGGGAGAAGGGCCGTGGTAAGAGAGGTGACCAAGAACCGGATGGTCACTCTGACAGAGCTCCAGTTCCTCTGTGGAGATGGGAGAACCTTGCAGAAGGACAACCATCTCTGCAGCACTCCATCTATCAGGCATTTATGGTAGAGTGGCCAGATGGAATTCACTCCTCAGTAAAAGGCACATGACAGCCCGCTTGGAGTTTGCCTAAAGGCACCTAAAGGACTCTCAGACCATGAGAAACAAGATTGTCTGGTTTGATGAAACCAAGATTGAACTCTTTGGCCTGAATGCCAAGCGCCACATCTGTAGGAAACCTGAGACCACCCTACGGTGAAGCATTGTGGTGGCAGCATCATGCTGWGGAGATGTTTTTCAGCAGCAGGGACTAGGAGACTAGTCAGGATTGAGGGAAAGATAGTGCAGAGAGATCCATGATGAAAACCTGCTCCAGACCTCAGACTGTGGCGAAGGTTCAACTTACAACAGGACAACGACCCTAAGCACACAGCCAAGACAACAGTCTCTGAATGTCCTTGCATAGGCCAACCAGAACCCGCACTTGAAGCCGATCAAACATCTTTGGAGATACCTGAAAATAGCTGTGTAGTGATGTTCCCTATCAAACCTGACAGAGATTGAGAGGATCTGCAGAGAAGAATAGGATAAACTCCCCAAATACAGGTGTGCCAAGCTTGTAGCCTCATACCCAAGAAGACTCGAGGCTGTAATTGCTGCCACAGGTGCTTCAACAAGGTACTGAGTAAAGGGTCTGAATATTTATGTAAATGGGATATTTCAGTTGTTGTTGTTTTTTTAGCAAAAATGTCTCAAAACCTGTATTTTTTCATTATGGGGTATTGTGTGTAGATTGATAAGGAAAAAACTATTTTTAATCCATTTTAGTATAAGGATGTAATGTAACAAAATGTAGAAAAAGTGAATGGGTCTGAATACATTGTGAATGCACTGTATGTCGCATTTGCTATTTAGTTGTAAATATGTATGCGACTGTTAAAACCTCTATGGATTACTTGTTTTGATTGTTGTTTTCAAGCAGCTAGCTAGTTAGTGTAGCAGGCTTGTTAGCTAGCTGACTGCGTCATGCATCGGTTTGTTTTATTTTAATATAAAATGTTGCTTCGCTATTCAGTTGCAACTAGCTATAACTTTGTGTCTCCTTGACGTTGTGTTATATTTCTGATGTCTGTTATTTGAAAGATTAGCTAGCTAGCCAGCTAGCTAGCCAGCTACTTCACTTCACACTAGTGGCACGGAATAGCCATGCTCATTGGAAGAATTGTAAATCCATTGTGAAAGGCTTTGGAGTTTGACTGGCGATTTATTCGGATGAAATGTGTCCATATATTGGTATTTTAGTGCCACCTATCAGTTGTAACTGTGGATGCTACATCGGTCAATGGCTAAACTCAGTTGAGCAGTGTGTTTTTGTCAAATGATAGCAATGAAATATGCCGCTATCAGAGGCTATTGCTTGTGTTTTTTGGCTACATTGGTATTTACATTTTATGAAAATTGTTTGTCAATTTTGGTTAATAGCCTATGGTTATTGGAGCTATCTGTTGTATGGTGCATTTGGGCTTCATCAATGTTTATTTGTGAGTACTGTAGGTCTGGCTTTGATAAAAGACAGTGTTCATCCAGCCACCGACCTCACTGCACGTCGCTGGTATGCAAATTCTGGTGCCACATGCATTGCATTTGCACGTGCACAAATACTTATATAGGTCTAAGCATCACTGTGTCTTCTCCTATTGGAGAAGGTGTAGATGCAGTTAATAGGCATTGAACTAATGCCTGTTATTTTCTATTTATATAACTCCGTCTCTACTCAACACAATGCAGAGTGCAACCCATTATATGTGCATGGTATTACATTACAGCCATTAGTGTTAAAGTGAATGGATTCAGTACAACATGTGAAATACCATCACCACAAAAGGTAACAACTCAATATTTAGATCTAACAACATAACAGAATATGGCTGACCTTTGACCTTCAAATGCCTCGGTGGTTGAGGCGTGACTTTCTGTTCTTTATCCTCCTTATTGGATAACTGGTCCTCTGACTTAATGGCTTCTTTTTCGCTGTGGGAATATATGTTCTTATTAACAAACGACAACGCCATAGAACCGAAGGATATAGTTAAATGTTAAATTATGATTTTGAATGTCTTACCTGGGGTGATCTCTGGGGATTATGTCAGCAGGCTCTATGAAATCTGGAGCTGTGTCGTAGTCAGAGGGACTAGACACTGGGGAAACAGAGAAAATAAATAATCATTGTCAGTTAAAGGGGCAATCTGCAATTCACAAAGTGGCCACCCCGCTACTGTTTTGGTAAACATCGGAGGGATGGGACTGGAGAAATGTAAGTACAATCAAATTCATTGACAGAGCTATGGATGCAAGGAATGACCATCCATGAGTTCAAAATGATAGTTTGAACCATGTTTTCAGGGTATGCAGCAGAGGTGTCATGCCCATAGATGGCACAGGTGCACATGCCCCCTCAGATTTGTTCTGTATTTTTTTTAAATATGAAATATATATTTTGTTGTTTGTTTTTTCTCTGTAATACCACTAGCCACTTGTCAATTGTATGAAGTTGGTTTTAGCTAGCCCAGATAGATTCCCAACCTCCCAACCACATAAGTAGCTTGTCTAACCATCTTAGCTGGCATGCCTGCTGGCAAGATTGGTAGACTTTAGAAAAGCAAGCAATAAAGTAAATGTACTGAATTACACCCACATTTCTTTCAAAATGTTACCCAGATTTTAGCAGAGATACAGAGAAGCATATTTAGTTTCTTTAAAAAAAAGAAACATCAGTCAGGAGGACAGACAGTTCATAAGATATGCAGAAAAACAACAATATTTTTTACATAGAATTAAGCAGAATGAGTTTGGCTCTAGACTGCAGGAAAAAGCTGTTTCTAAATTCTCCAACTTACGGACCGGAGACAAAGCCCCTCTACGGACCACCCCCCAGTCATCCTCACGTACTTTGTGCCCTCTTAGACTTTTGGGGTGCATGATGCCCCTGTATACAGTGTCTTCTTTACAATTGCATTGTTTACAAAACGACAGTTGGGCTACGACAGTTGAATGAAGCTCATGAGGCATTTACACGTAACATTCTCAAGAATCAATGGGAAAATATAATTAATTTTGTCCAAAAAGAGATGTACAAATGGCCCCTTTAATAAGGCAAAGATGTATTTCAGTCMATCAACAAACAGCTACAATTCACTCCAAGCAATTGCAGACACAATTACTGCACAGGACCCTGGTCACGTACTAAGGACATCTATAATTTTTCTAACTTGACTTACTAGAGCTGGCGGCGATAAGGGAGGCCCTCCTCCTCTCCTGCAAGGTCATGCGGGGATCCTCCTCGGTCAGATTGTAGGCCTGCCACAGGGAGATCCCCTCACACTCCACAGAATCCACAGTCTCCTTCCCAGGGGTGGAGGTCTGGGCTGGCTGGAGAGGGCCAATGGAGGCCAGGACTGGGTGCACAGAAGGGGTGGGGGGCTGGGGTGGGGCTGCGGGCCTCTGGGTAGATGGTTGCTTTTGAGGTTCACCCACAGTAATGTTACCATTATATGAGGACACACCAAACGTGTTGGCCACCTCACAGGTATAGACCCCAGTGTCTATGGCTGACATGTTGATGATCACCAGTGTGCAGAAGCCATCCTCTGAGGTGTTCACACGGTGGCGTTGGTCTCCTATGACCTCCTGGCTGTTCTTCAGCCAGCGTACTGCGTTGAGCTTCCCTTCCACCTTACACTCCAGCTGGATGGTACCATTGGTCTCAGCATTCTGGTTCTTAAACACCTGCTTGAAGACGGGCCGCATGTCTTTGCGGGTCTTGTATCCCTTGAAAGCTGCCTGGATCTTGATGGCAGCTTCCAACATCTCATGTTCGTCCTCGACACTGTCAAGTGCAATTTCGTCAACTTGCTGAGTCATCTGTAGCCCCTTGGGAACTCCAGCAACAGCGACTACAGGCTTGCTGGTCTTCTGGTTGACTGTTACCTGGGTGGGGGCCTCAGTAAAGGACTCATCCTCTGAGATATGGAGTTGGTTATCATCCTCCATCATCTTGGGTTTTTCAGTCTCCTGCACTGTAGACCTTGCTGGCTGTTTATCCCTCTGTTCTATCTCTGTCTCCTTCACCATAGACTTCACTGGATGTTTCTCTTGATGGCCTATTTCTATATCTATCTTCTTTTTAGATCTAACAGATCTAACCATCTGTTCTACCCCACCATCGGACACTATAGATGATCGTCTCACTGGTGGCACTGGCTGTTTCACCACTTGGTCTATACCAGCATCCAACACTACAGACGCTCTTCTCGCTTGGGGAACTGGCTGTTTCCTCACCTCGTCTATCCCAGCATCTGACATCATAGATGCTCGCCTCACTGCTGGAACTGTCCGTTTCCGCACCTCATCTACCCCAGCATCCGATACTACAGATGCTCGTCTCAATGGTTGAACTGGCTGTTTCACGACTTCCTCTATCCCAGCATCCGACACTACAGATGCTTGCCTCACTGGTGGCACTGGCCGTTTCCTCACCTCGTCTACCTCAGCATCTGACATTATAGATGCTTGTCTCGCTAGTGGGAACTGAGTGTTTCCTCAACTCTTCTACCCCAGCATCCAAATCTGAAACTACAGATGCTCGCCTCCCTGCTGGAACTGTACGTTTCCTCACCTCATCTACCCCAGCATCCGATACTACAGATGCTCGTCTCACTGGTGGAACTGACTGTTTCCTCACCTCATCTACCCAGCATCCGACACTACAGATGCTCGTCTCGCTGGTGAACTGGCTGTTTCCTCACCTCATCTACACCAGCATCTGACATTATAGATGCTTGTCTCGCTAGTGGAACTAGCTTTTCATCCCTTGTCTATCCCAGATCCGATACTACAGATGCTCGTCTCACTGGTGGAACTGACTGTTTCCTCACCTCATCTACCCCAGCATCCGACACTACAGATGCTCGTCTCACTGGTGGAACTGGCTGTTTCCTCACCTCATCTACCCCAGCATTGACACTACAGATGCTCGTCTCACTGGTGGTACTGGCTGTTTTCCTCACTACAGCTGCTCGTCTCGCTGGTGGTACTGGCTGTTTCACCACTTGGTCTACCCAGCATCCGATACTACAGATGCTCGTCTCGCTGGTGGTACTGGCTGTTTCACCGCTTGGTCTATCCCAGCATCTGACACTACAGCTGCTCGTCTCACGTGATGGAACTGACTGTTTCCTCCACTCTTCTACCCCAGCATCCGGATCTGAAACTACAGATGCCCGCCTCCTGCTGGAACTGTCCGTTTCCTCACCTCATCTACCCCAGACATCCGATACTACAGTGCTCGTCTCACTGGTGGAACTGGCTGTTTCACCACTTGCTCTATCCCCAGCATCTGACACTACAGATGCTCGTCTCACTGGTGGAACTGGCTGTTTCCTCACCTCATCTACCCCAGAATCCGACACGACAGATGCTCGCCTCGCTGGTGCACTGACTGTTTTAGGACTTGCTCTATCCCAGCATCCAACACTACAGATGCTTGGTTCACTGGTGGAACTGGTGCTTCCTCACCTGTCTACATCAGCATCTGACATTAAAGATGCTTGTCTCACTGGTGGAACTGGCTGCTTCCTCACCTCGTCTACCCTCAGCATCTGACATTAAAGATGCTTGTCTCACTGGTGGAACTGGCTGCTTCCTCACCTCGTCTACCTCAGCATCTGACATTAAAGATGCTTGTCTCACTGGTGGAACTGGCTGCTTCTCACCTCGTCTACCTCAGCATCTGACATTATAGATGCTTGTCTCACTGGTGGAACTGGCTGTTTCCTCACCTCGTCTACCCATCATCCGACACTATAGACCTCGTCTCGCTGGGGGCACTGGCTGTTTCACCATGTGGTCTACTTCAATCTCCTTCACCATAGACTTCAATGGCTTTTTTTCCCTCTGTGTCCCTCACCATAGCTCTTACTGGCTGTTTCACTTGCTGTTTCTCCTGCTGGTCTACCTTAATCTCCTTACCCATAGACCTTAATAACTGTTTATTACGTAGGTCTACCACCGTCTCTGCTTCAGGCTCCAGGTCTTTCTCTGACCCCACAAATGGATGCCCGGATCAGGCCCTGTTTCTTTGGCCCTGGTGGAGGTGTGGGAGAGGCAGCCTTCGTGGGAGGCATTGTCTTGGGGTTCTGTCTTGGCTGGGGAGGCTTTACTGCCACAGAGGCTGTGGTCTCCACACCACCTGCCTGGCACGTGTAGCTGCCACTATCCTCGGGCTTCAGCTCCAGGATGTGTAGCTGAAACACACAGTTGTCCTGCTTAATATGGTACTTTCTGTTGGGCCTGAGAGGCAGCCGGCCCTTCCTCCACTGGACTGGGACTCCAGGCTTAGACAGCTCACAGGACAGGAAGGCTGTGCCTCCTTCCTCAGCCTCCACAGCCTGCAGCTCTTCTTCAAAGCATGGAGGCAGCTCTGGAGAGACGGAAGCAATTAGGGAATTGAAAATCTATGATACATGTGACCAATATTAGGGTGAGTAATGCAAAGGAGAATTCAGAATATTGTGACCCCTGGGATAAACCTGAGTTCCTGGTTATGTTACTTCTCTGTAGGAAATTCTTACCTGTGACAGTCAGATTGACGCTGCTCTGCATATCTCCAGTATCACAGGAGTATATCCCAGAGTCATCTGGGTCCACATTGTGGATGAGAAGCAGGTTGAGCTTGCCCTCCTTACGGTTCTCATACTTGTCTCCCGTCAGTAAGGGCTTGTTTGTTGCGTCTCCATGTGACAGGGGTAGTGAGGTCAGAGGTTGTACAGGATAAGGTGGCAGTCTCTCCTTCCATGATGACGGTGTCCCGGGGCTTCTCATCAATGAGTACTTTAACTAGTCACAGAGGAAAGTCAACTCTCAAAATGTGTACAGTACACATATATTAGTGTTTATACTTTATACTTCTTGGAGTTTTGATGCACTGAATATGACTGTGACGAGGTGTGATTCCTCTACATGCAGCAGGTGTGTGCTATTACACAACCAATCACACACATACCTTTCACAGACACAGAGGCGGTGGTCTCCACACACCCTGCCTGGCACGTGTAGCTGCCACTGTCATCGGGCTTCAGTCCAGGATGTGTAGCTGAAAACACACAGCCGTCCTGCTTCATCTGGTACTTCCTGTTGGGGCTGAGAGGCAGCCGGCCCTTCCTCCACTGGACTGGGACTCCAGGCTTAGACAGCTCACAGGACAGGAAGGCTGTGCCTCCTTCCTCAGCCTCCACAGTATGCAGCTCCTCCTCAAAGCATGGAGGCAGCTCTGGAGAGATAATACGGAATTCCAATGTTCCATTTCCATTTGACCAATGTTAGGGTGAGTAATAGAAAGACAGTAATACAATTCAGAATATTTTATTGTAATGTTGTAATTATGTMGATAAATTTGTCAGTGAATTCTGAAAATCTTTTCAAGGATGGTTCCATAATGTTGTGTTTTTAGGGAGTGGTATTGGTTCTTGTAGAATACCTTTCATTTTATTCCCTATTATAGTATTCTTAACAATTACGTTGTTTAATGTTCTTCGCTAACCTTTGAAATTAGACACTTAAAACAATTCTGGGGATAAGCATAGGCATCTTCAATATGTACCCATTCTTCCTCTTTAGTGGATTTAACTATATGTAGCAAGTAAAAGTATTGGGTAGCGAGTTGATACAATTCCAAGTCTGAAAGGTTAAACCACCCTCATACTTATGTACAGTAGATGTAAAACGTTCCTTTTTATTCTATGAATGTCTTCTGTGGGGTAATTGGTATTACTGAAAATAGATACAAAAACTTTGGAAGCAATGCCATTCTAAAGAGGGTTATTCTACCTGTAAGATTTATGGGAAGATTATTCCATTTAATTAGATCTACTTTCATATTATTGACTAATGGAATAAAATTATCTATATTTGTTGTTTGTTGTGACTTATTAAGCATCCTAAGTATTTAATATTTTTTTGTGGTCCACCTAAAGGATTGCTGTAGATTGTGAGTTATTCTTTTTCTTATCACCATTATTTCATTTCTTCCACGTTAGTTTTATATCCTTAGAATTTGAAGTATTCTGAAAATAATTTTGGCAAAGGGGCCATTAAGTTTTCAATATTGGTCAGGTATATCAGGAGATCATCTGCAAATAAGTTTAGTTTATATTAATGTTTACCAATGTTACATTTGGGTCTTGTCTAATTATTTCTGCAAGCGGTTCAATTGCCCGTACAAACAGGAAGGGGGAGAGGGGACATCCCTGTCTTGTGCCCCTTACTTTTGAACATTTATACAATATTTTCATTAAATGTATTATTTCAGCTGGAATGCTGAAAGCTTTCAAAGTTTTTAATAGAAAAGGTCATTCAAAACACAGCTGATTCAAATAATCTAAGCTTGATGGTTATTTGAATAGTGCTAGGGCAAAAAATCTAAACATGCACCCAGGAGGGGCACCAGGACCGAGTTTGGGAAACCCTGTCCTAATGGACGCCTTAAAGGAATCGCAAATTGTATCGGGGGTCGGCTTTTCCCTGTCCTCTCTGTCTACATTTGTAATGGTAAAGGTTTTAGTCTTTCGTTTACGTATTTAACACATTTCGGGTCTATAAGATGTGCGCTGTTCATTCTCCAATTCTGTCGCTAAGTGCATTTTCTATTGGTGTAATTAAGCATGATACCGGAGAATGATCAAATATCACTACATCATGATTTTTCTTTATCCAGTAAATTGCTGAGTGCATTTTTAGAGAAAAAAATGTAGCCAATTCTTGAATAGCTTTTCTTACTTGAGAAAAAAAGGAATTGTCTTTTGTAGGTGGGAATAGTCATCTGCAGGTGTCCTGTAAATTATTTGTAGAGATAACATTTTTCAGCCTCTTTGGAGGCTCTCTTTTTTATTACTACGTCAGTCAATCTTATCGAATGTATGATTTAGGTCACATGCTATAATAATAGTTCCTGTCTGGATTTGATCTAATATAGTATGAATTACATCTAAAAACACCAGATTTGCCACTGGTGGGATATACTATGAAATCAATGTGTATTTTTACCATGTAAAGTACAATTAATTCAATATTAGAAAATTGCTTTTCTGGTCCATGTGCTGGGATATAAGGGGAAATGGTATATTCTTATTTACCAGGATGCCTACACCTCTGCTGTTACTACAGTAGGTGGCAGCATAGGCCTCTCCAACCCAGCTCCTCTTTAGATCAATTTATCCTTTAAAAAAAAAAATGTAACTCTTGCAAGAAAACCATATCTGCTGAAAATCTCTTTAAGTGGTTGCGAACCAGATGCTTTTTTCCCTGTGCATATTCCATGTGATAAATTCGATATTGTTGGTCTTTACTTGTATAGAATCAAAGTTAGCCAGAACAGATAAGGTTATCATTGAAGAACCAAATAACACATTTTAGCAGAAATGACATATGAAGGCAGCGGGCATTCCACAGAAGGGGAGGATCATAGTATAAATACATAGTTATTTTATACGTTACATACATACATTACGTACCAGTCAAAAGTTTGGACACACCTACTCATTCAAGAGTTTTTCTTTATTTTTTACTATTTTCTACATTGTAGAATAATAGTGAAGACATCAAAACTATGAAATAACACATATGGAATTATGTAGWKACCAAAAAAGTGTTAAACAAATACAAATACACTACCGTTCAAAYGTTTGGGGTCACTTAGAAGTGTCCTTGTTTTGAAAGAAAAACACCTTTTTAATCCATTAAAATAACATCAAATTGATCAGAAATACAGTGTAGACATTGTTAATGTTGTAAATGACTATTGTAGCTGGAAACAGCAGAATGTTTTTATGGAATAACTACATAGGCATACAGAGGCCCATTATCAGCAACCATCACTCCTGTGTTCCAATGGCATGTTGTGTTAGCTAGTCCAAGTTTATCATTTTAAAAGGCTAATTGATCATTAGAAAACCCTTTTGCAATTAGAGTGTCTAGTTTGAGAAACAGACACCTCACAAGTCCTCAACTGGCAGCTTCATTACCTGCAAAACACCAGTCTCAACGTCAACAGTGAAGATGGGACTCCAGGATGCTGGCCTTCTAGGCAGAGTTCCAAAAAAAAAGCCATATCTCAGACTGGCCAACAAAAATAAAAGATTAATATGGGCAAAATAACACAGACACTGGACAGGGGAACTCTGCCTAGAAGGCCAGCATCCCAGAGTCGCCTCTTCACTGTTGACGTTGAGAGTGATGTTTTGTGGGTACTATGTAATGAAGCTGCCAGTTGAGGACTTGTGAGGCGTCTGTTTCTCAAACTAGACACTCTAATGTACTTGTCCTCTTGCTCAGTTGTGCACCGGGGCCTCCCACTCCTCTTTCTATTCAGGTTGAAGCCAGTTTGCGCTGTTCTGTGAAGGGAGTAGTGCACAGCGRTGTACGAGATCTTCCGTTTCTTGGCAATTTCTCACATGGAATAGCCTTCATTTCTCAGAACAAGAATAGACTGATGAGTTTCAGAAGAAAGGTCTTTGTTTCTGGCCATTTTGAGCCTGTAATGGAACCCACAAATGCTGATGCTCCAGATACTCAACTAGTCTAAAGAAGGCCAGTGTCATTGCTTCTTTAATCAGCACAACCGTTTTCAGCTGTGCTA
Source organism: Salvelinus sp. IW2-2015 (assembly GCF_002910315.2). NCBI lineage: Eukaryota > Metazoa > Chordata > Actinopteri > Salmoniformes > Salmonidae > Salvelinus > Salvelinus sp. IW2-2015. The sequence continues at coordinate 5,472,398 of NC_036856.1, read as the reverse complement.
ACATAATTCCAAAATGTTTTTCAAATGATCAATTTGCCTTTTAAAGTGATAAACTTGGATTAGCTAACACAACGTGCCATTGGAACACAGGAGTGATGGTTGCTGATAAATGGGCCTCTACGCCTATGTAGATGTTCCATAAAAAATCTGCCGTTTCCAGCTACAATAGTCATTTACAACATTAACAATGTCTGCACTGTATTTCTGATAAATTTTATGTTATTTTAATGGACAAAAWTMTTTGCTTTTCTTTCAATAACAAGGACATTTCTAAGTGACCCCAAATTTTTGAACGGTTGCGTATATTTTAGATTCTTCAAAGTAGCCACCCTTTGCCTTGATGACAGCTTTGCACACTCTTAGCATTCTCTCAACCAGCTTCATGAGGTAGTCACCTGGAATGCATTTCAATTAACAGGTGTGCCTTCTTAAAAGTTAATTTGTGGAATTTCTTTCCATCTTAATGCGTTTGAGCCAATCAGTTGTGTTGTGACAAGGTAGGGAGGTATGCAGAATACAGCCCTATTTGGTAAAAGACCAAGTCTATATTATAACAAGAGCAGCTCAAATAAGAAAAGAGAAATGACCATCCATCATTATTTTAAGACATGAAGGTCAGTCAATCCGGAAAATGTAAATTACTTTGAAAGTTACTTCAAGTGCAGTCGCAAAAACCATCAAGTGCAATGATGAAACTGGCTCTCATGAGGACTGCCACAGGAAAGGAAGACCCAGTATAACTCTGACTTGTGTGATTTGTTTGTCTCTTCTCATTTGATAATAAAGGAATTAACCACGACATTTGGCGACGGGGATGCGAATCTTCACTTGGTGACCGCTCCTGACGACCTGGGTAAATCGTGCACAAGGGAACCCTCAAACTTGCAATCTCAGGGAGACCACACTTCGGGAACGGAGCAGATGGACCCACCTAAGATCCGAGAGGAAGTGAGCCGAGTGGATACCACATCCCGAACATAGTTCTTTTTTAAAGAGAGGAGCAAACCACACAAAGTCACATTTTTAAGAAAAGCCTCTGTTACGTAGTGTGGTCCTGTATGTGGGGACACCGTAGAGACGTAAACAGGGCCGAGTCAGTGGAGGAGGATCGGATAGTTAGTAGACTCAAAGACACCTATCATTGGTCGTATGCGGACAACTTAGAGCCGTCTTGACACTGAATTGATCACAGTGGAGATTGGTGTGGTCTGTAGGGGCGAGGGGCCAGGGTGACTGTGGGTTCTTAGTGAAGCACAGTACCTGGTGAAGCCCTATTGAAAGAAGGACCTTGTTCTGAAAAGTGTCTAAGTGACCCTCAGAAGTGGTGAAATCCAATTATTTTAAATGTGCTAGCCAGGTATGCCCTGGGTTACTTTATGTGAGTGTTTTGTTTTAGGACCACATTGTGAGTCATGTGTCAAAATGGGGTAATTATCAGTCCTCTGAGGTTTTGTATTGAAATTTACACAGCTCAAGTGATATGTAGGAGTGTATTGAGTGATATGTAGAAGTGTATCGAGTGATATGAAGGAGTGTATTGTTGTGTTGCTTGTTCTGTTTTGTTTCGATACAAATCTCACCAGATTGGGTCTCCTGGATTGTTGGGATTTCTCCCYATGGGTCAGGGGTCTAACCTCCTGATCCTGTGGCTCTGCGATGAAGTTGACAATGTGATGGGGAGTGTAAGCCAATTTGAAAAAAATAGTTCAACAGAATGTGTTGTTATTCTCTTTGACATGTGTTTAGAGATTTATATGAAGAATAATTGGTAAAAGTCATAATTTGTCTGGATTTCCTGAATCAGAAATTAACTGAACTAAGCTGTTGTTCTGATCTGTCTTCTCTCGAGGTTATCATGAAAGGTGACGCCGGATGGTGTCTTGATGCATGGCAGGGATAATTCAGCCGAGAACAGTGTGAACCTCAAAACTCCCTCTAACCGGCTGAAGAAGACCGAGAAAGGCGTTCAACACGGCCCTGTCCGCACCATTTCTACCGAGAGACCTGAGTCCGAGCCTGCAACCGGTGTACAGCATCCAATCGAAGCTATCAACTGTTTTTTCTCTCATACCTTTTCTCTCAGTCGTGTGACAGGAGTCCACATGGAGTGAGCATGGAGAGAGATCTGTTCCAAACTTCTCTCATTCTGCTGGTATCGTTGGCAAATGGTCAAGATATAATGGGTGGTAAAGGTGGTGGCAGCTCAGGTGAGACATTGAAATTGGGACATTATCATGGGCCTTCAACTTTGAACCATGAAGCTATCTGAAGAAGAACCAATGAAAAGACGCCAGAAGAATCAGTGCCTGAAGGGGTGGGGGGGGGTTGGTCACCTGTGCCCATAATTGATTTAGGCTTGTCTAAAAATATATATATTTTGGGTCATCTACACACAGCAAAATGTACAGTAATTTAGATTAAGAATGCATTAAGATGATGATCTGTAATTATAATCGTGATAATAAACGTAATACTAGAATTATAGGATAATTATACTGTATGTTAATATACATGGACATTCTGCCAATGTTGTTGTGTGTTATATTGAGGGTTTTAACGTTGAGTGTTAGGACCAATATGAATCCCTGAGCATTGTCATTCTAAATTTGGGTTGGATAATTAATTGGGTTTTGATTACGATTTGGAAACTGAATGATTTTTAAAAACTGACTGATTGATTTGAGTTTAGTATGTTACTAACCATATGAGTGAAGCAATTCATGTATTACGGATTGATGGTTTTGATTGTTGTTGTGTACTAAAGATGTTGACACTATTCTCAGCACGCCCTGGTGAATGGAGAGGGTGAACTCTGATCCTGAGAGTGAAAATGATCCTAATCTATTTGATCTATAGGAGTAGCCTTCTAAATAGTGGAATCYTGATGCTTGTCCTGGGTTACGTTCATTACGCACCAACGCAATAAACCGGGATTCACTACTTTGATTTGTCCAACCAGATATGCTCATTTTAGTTTCTGGGATGCTGACCTAGGGGAGTAGGCTTAGTATCAACACGATGATTTGTTTCGTACTGATGAAAAATGTACTTTAAACTGCAGATCATTTGTTAACGATATTTTCATGTTGACATCATTCCCAAATTAAGGATCATTTTATGTTAAGGTTAAAGGCTCAATGAACCGACGTATGGTCATTTACAATGGTAGTGTACTATTGCAAGGACGCTTTCTTCCTGTATGTTTGAGTCAAAAGTTGTTTGATGCCTTATTTTTTGTTCTACATGTGAAGTAATTTGAAAAAGATCTTGTCATTTTCTTTTAAGTCGATAGAATTCTCAAAATGGGGGAGCGAAATTACAATATTATGTTACAATACTGTTATTGCATCAAACGGTTGGTTTATGCAACAGAATAGTGGGTTCTTAGAAGTATATTGTGTCTGTGTGAACTGAGCGGGCCTCTGGAGCTTTAATGCCGACAGTGGATTTACGACGCCTTTGGTGATCGAGGCCTAAAGACCGCATTTCATAGCATGAGTTGATGTTTGTGTGCCGGGAGTTACCAGGGTGAAGATGGCTCGGCTATGGATAATGATGAGGGGAAGCTTGTTTTGGGGGCCAGACCCTGGTTTCCACACAATGAGAACAGTCTTTACAGCAGAAACCATCTGCTGTGAATTATTAATTTCTTTCATACGGATCCCAACCTTGTGACCCATTCCACACATTTGCTGTTTGTCATGTAGACTAAGGGGGTGTATCTTTGCTATAAAATACCTTTGTATACTTGGTCTCGGGGCTCTCGTAGACTCATCTAAGGGTGGTTTGTTGACCAGCCATAGTAATTGAAGAGCACTCACATCATTCACTTGTGTGGGTGTCGTGTGACATGTGTTCCTTATTAATAAGTGAAAAAAGTATTTCGTTTAAGTATAACTCTGACTTGTGTGATATGTTTGTATCTCCTCATTTGATAATAAAGGAATTCACCACGACACCTCTCTTACAAATCTATGTTCCACTTGACCAATGTTAGGGTGAGTAACACACAGAAAGAATTCTGAATATTGTAAAACCCTGAAATAAGTCCCTGGTTATGTTACTTCTCTGATGGGAAATTCTTACCTGTGACAGACAGATGGGCGCTGCTCTGCATGTCTCCAGTATCACAGGAGTATATCCCAGAGTCATCTGGGTCCACATTGTGGATGAGAAGCAGGTTGAGCTTGCCCTCCTTACGGTTTCTCATACTTGTCTCCGTTCAGTAGGGGCATGTTGTTGCGTCTCCATGTGACAGGGTAGTGAGGTCAGAGGTTGTACAGGATAAGGTCGCCGTCTCCCTTCCATGATGACAGTGTCCCGGGGCTTCTTCTCAATGAGTACTTTAACTGGACACAGAGGAAAGTCAACTCTCAAAATGTGTACAGTACACATATAATTGTGTTTATACTTTATACTCTTGGAGTTTTGTTGCACTGAAATGCCGTGATGAACTGTTCTACAGCTGCACCATCGAGAGCATCCTGACTGGTTGCATCACTGCCTGGTATGGCAACTGCGCGGCCTATGACCGCAAGGCAATACAGAGGTAGTGTGAACGGCCCAGTACATAACTGGGTCCAAGCTTCCTGCCATCCAGGACCTCTATACCAGGCGGTGTCAGAAGAAGGCCCTAAAAATTGTCAAAGACTCCAGCCACCCTACTCACAGACTGTTCTCTATGCTACTGACAAGCAAGCCGGTACCGGACGCTAGGTCCAAGAGGCTTCTAAACAGCTTCTACCCCCAAGCCATAAGACTCCTAAACATCTAGTCAATGGCTACCCAGACTATTTGCAGTGCCCCCCCACCCACCCCCTCTTTACACCACTGCTACTCTCTGTACATCTATGCATTGTCACTTTAATAACTCTACCTACATGACATACTACATTAAATAACCGGTGCCCCCGCACATTGACTCTGTATCGGTACCCCCCTGTATATATCTCGCTTATTGTCATTTCACTGCTGCTCTTTAATTACTTGTTACTTTTATCTCTTGTCCTATCTGTATGTCTTTTAAACTGCATTGTTGGTTAGGGGCTCGTAAGTGAGCATTTCACTGTAAGGTTTACACTTGTTGTATTCGGTGCATGTGACTAATACAATTTGATTTGATTTGATGGGGTGTGAGTCCTCTACATGCAGCAGGCGTGTGATTTACACAACCAATCACACACATACCTTTCACAGACACAGAGGCGGTGGTCTCACACAAACCTGCCTGGCACGTGTAGCTGCCACTGTCCTCGGACTTCAGCTCCAGGATGTGTAGCTGAAACACACAGCCGTCCTGCTTCATCTGGTACTTATTGTTGGGCCTGAGAGGCAGCCGGCCCTTACTCCACTGGACTGGGACTCCAGGCTTAGACAACTCACAGGACAGGAAGGCCGTGCCTCCTTCCTCAGCCTCCACAGCCTGCAGCTCTTCTCAAAGCATGAGGCAGCTCTGGGTAGATGGAAGACAATAAGGGAATTCCAAATCTATGTTCCATTTGACCAATGTTAGGGTGAGTAATAGAAAGAGATAACAACAATATTCTGAATTACACCCTGACCTTAGAGATCCTTTTTATGTCTCTATTTGGTTTGGTCAGGGTGTGATTTATTGTGGGTATTCTATGTTCTTTCGTTCTATTATTTGTATTTCTAATACTTTTTTAAAGCACGTCTTCGGCAGGGTAATTGGTATTACCGAAAATAAATGCAAAACCTTTGGGAGTCATGCCATTCTAAAGAAATGATATCTACCTGTAAGGTTTATGGGAAGATTTTTCCATTTAATTAGATCAGATTTCATGTTGTTGAGTAATGGAATAAAGTTAAAGGCCATTCAAGCTGGTCGAAAGCCTTTTTGGCATCAACAGCCGTTATTGATAAATCTATATCCAGGTTGTTTTGAGCGTGGTATTAAAATGAAACAAGTTCTTGTATTTGTTGGTAAATGTGTATTTTTTATAAACCCTGTTTGATTGATAATAAACCCTGTTTGATTGATAATAAACCCTGTTTGATTGATGATAATAAACCCTGTTTGATTGATAATAAACCCTGTTTGATTGATAATAAACCCTGTTTGATTGATAATAAACCCTGTTTGATTGATAATAAACCCTGTTTGATTGATAATTAACCCTGTTTGATTGATAATAAACCCTGTTTGATTGATAATTAACCCTGTTTGATTGATATGTATCAAGTCTGGTAAGACCTTTGCCATTCTATTGCTTATAAAGTTTTTTAAAATTATTTTATTGTCACAATTTATTAAACCAGAAATAATAATAATGATTCGACATACATTCCTAATCTGTTCAGAACTCTTATTCATTTTACAAGTCACAAAAAAAGAAATACAATTACATTGTATTATTATTAAGTTCTTCCTTCTCTGTCTCCCAAACCAAATACATCCCTCTCCACCACCCCCTCCCAGTTCTCCCCCATTTACTCCACCCAAGCCAAGCCTGTCCCACCCTCCCATTGATGCCCTCTCTTACTAATCTATGTTCCATTTGACCAGTGTTAGGATGAGTAATACACAGAAAGAATTCTGAATATTGTGACCCTCTGAGATAAACATAAGATCCTGGTTATGTTACTTCTCTGTAGGAAATTCTTACTTGTGACAGTCAGATTGACGCTGCTCTGCATATCTCCGGTGTCACAGGAGTATATCCCAGAGTCATCTGGGTCCACATTGTGGATGAGAAGCAGGTTGAGCTTGCCCTCCTTACGGTTCTCATACTTGTCTCCGACCGTCCGCTTCAGTCTGGTACTTCCTGTTGGCCGAGAGGCAGCCGGCCCTTACCTCCACATGGACTGGACTCCAGCTTAGAACAGCTCACAGGACAGGAAGGCCGTGCCTCCTTCCTCAGCCTCCACAGCCTGCAGCTCTTCTTCAAAGCATGGAGGCAGCTCTGGGTAGATGAAGACAATAAGGGAATTCAAATCTATGTTCCATTTGACCAATGTTAGGGTGACTAATAGAAAGAGATCACTGCCAGAAACAAAAAAAAAAAATATTGTATTGACATATTGTAAGATGTAGATCAATTTATCAGTGATTCTGAAAAGTCTATCAAAGGATTTGTTCCTACGATTGTGTTTATAGGGCAGTTATATTGTCTCTGTTGCA
>NC_036856.1:5462496-5464354 GCF_002910315.2 Salvelinus sp. IW2-2015 | reverse complement strand
GCCCGTCAGTAGGGGCATGTTGTTGCGTCTCCATGTGACAGGGGTAGTGAGGTCAGAGGTTCGTACAGGATAAGGTCGCCGTCTCCCCTTCCATGATGACCGGTGTCCCGGGGCTTCTCTCATGAGTACTTTAACTGGACAAGAGGAAAGTCAACTCTCAAATGTGTAACAGATGGCATATATATTAGTGTTTATACTTTATACTTCTTGGGGTTTTGTATGCACTGACATGACTGTGATGAAGCAATACATCACATTTTCTTCAATATTTTTATAGTGTTATTAAATATAAAGTGATTTATGTTCTTAGCTTTATCCTTTGAAAATAGACACGTGAAAATATTCTAGGGATGAGCATGCACATCTTCAATATGTGCCCATTGTTCCTCTTTAGAGCATTTAACTATACAGTATGTAGCAATAAAAGTATTGGGTGGTGAGTTGATACAATTCCAAGTCTGGAAGATTAAAACCAGCCTCAGACTTAGGAAGATGTAATACTTTCCTTTTTATTCTATGGATTTTATGACTAGTATACTTTTTTAAAGAACGTCTTCGGCGGGGTAATTGGTATTACCGAACATAAATGCAAAAACTTTGGGAGTCATGCCATTCTAAAGAAATGAAATCTACCTGGAAGGTTAATGGGAAGATTATTCCATTTAATTAGATCAGATTTCATATTGTTGAGTAATGGAATAAAGTTATCTTCATATATTTGTTGTTTGCTGTCACTAGTTAAGCATCCTAAGTATTTAATATGTTTTGTTATCCACTTAAAGGACTGCTGTGCATCATGAGGTATTATTATTTTTCCATTATTTTGTTCCTTTCCAAGATAATTTTATATCCTGAGATTTTAGTGTATTCAGAAAATATTTTTAGCAAAGGGGGCATTGAGCTTTCAATATTGGTGAGGTATATCAGGAGATCACATGCAAATATGTTTATTTATATTCATGTTTATTAATTCCAATACCTGTTACATTTGGGTCCTGTCTAATTCTTAGTATTACCAAGTTCTTCCTTCTCTGTCTCCCTGTAACGGGTGTCTAGATCTTCCTCCTCCTCGGACGAGGAGAGGAGAGAAGGATCGGAGGACCAAAATGCAGCGGGTTGTGAATACATAATGATTTATTTACAGACGAAGACGAAACACGAAGAACACTTGAAATTATTACAAAATAACAAAACGAAAACYTAGACAGACCTGAAATCTGAGAACTTACATGAAACACGAAGAACGCACGAACAGGTACAGACTACAACAAACGAACGAACAAACGAACAAACCGAAACAGTCCCGTGTGGTGCATAGACACAGACACGGAAGACAATCACCCACAAACAAACAGTGTGAACAGCCAACCTATATATGGTTCTCAATCAGAGGAAAACGTCAAACACCTGTCTCTGATTGAGAACCATATAAGGCTAATTACAAGTGACCTAAACATAGAAACACAAAACATAGAATGCCCACCCCAACTCACGCCCTGACCAACTAAACACATACAAAAATAACATAAAACAGGTCAGGAACGTGACACTCCCAAACCAAATACATCCCTATCCACAACCCCCTCCCAGTTCTCCCCCATTTACTCCACCCAAGCCAAGCCTGTTCCACCCTCCCATTGCTGCCCTCTCTTACAAATCTATGTTCCATTTGACCAGTGTTAGGATGAGTAATACACAGAAAGAATTCTGAATATTGTGACCCCCTGAGATAAACATAAGATCCTGGTTATGTTGCTTCTCTCTAGATGATGGGGAATCCTTACCTGTGACAGTCAGATTGGCGCTGCTCTGCATGTCTCCAGTGTCACAGGAGTATATCCCAGAGTCATCTGGGTCC
>NC_036856.1:5459045-5461356 GCF_002910315.2 Salvelinus sp. IW2-2015 | reverse complement strand
TATCCTTTGAAAATAGACACGTGAAAAGATTCTGGGGATGAGCATGCACATCTTCAATATGTACCCATTGTTCCTCTTTAGAGCATTTAACTATATGTAGCAAGTAAAAGTCTTGGGTAGTGAGTTGATACCATTCCAAGTCTGGAAGATTAAAACCAGCCTCAGACTTAGGAAGATGTAATACTTTCCTTTTTATTCTATGGTTTTTCCGACAAGTATACTTTTTTAAAGAACGTCTTGGGCGGGGTAATTGGTATTACCGAACATAAATGCAAAAACTTTGGGAGTCATGCCATTCTATAGAAATGAAATCTACCTGGAAGGTTAATGGGAAGATTATTCCATTTAATTAGATCAGATTTCATATTGTTGAGTAATGGAATGAAGTTATCTTCATATATTTGTTGTTTGCTGTCACTTGTTAAGCATCCTAAGTATTAAATATGTTTTGTTATCAACTTAAAGGACTGCTGTGCATCAGACTTAGTATTATTATTTTTCCATTATTTTGTTCCATTCCAAGATAATTTTATATCCTGAGATTTTAGTGTATTCAGAAAATATTTTTAGCAAAGGGGGCATTGAGCTTTCAATATTGGTCAGGTATATCAGGAGATCACATGCAAATATGTTTATTTATATTCATGTTTATTAATTCCGATACCTGTTACAATTAGGTCCTGTCTAATTCTTAGTATTACCAAGTTCTTCCTTCTCTGTCTCCCAAACCAAATACATCCCTCTCCACAACCCCGTCCCAGTTCTCCTCCATTTACTACACCCAAGCCAAGCCTGTCCCACCCTCTCATTGATGCCCTCACTTACTAATCTATGTTCCAAATTACCAATGTTAGGGTAAGTAATGCACAGAAAAAAATCTGAATATTGTGACCCTCTGAGATAAACATAAGATCCTGGTTATGTTGCTTCTCTCTAGATGGGAAATCCTTACCTGTGACAGTCAGATTGGTGCTGCTTTGCATGTCTCCAGTATCACAGGAGTATATCCCAGAGTCATCTGGGTCCACATTGTGGATGAGAAGCAGGTTGAGCTTGCCCTCCTTACGGTTCTCAAGCTAAGAACATAAATCACTTTATATTTAATAACACTATAAAAATTTGAAGAAAATGTGATGTATTTTGCAAGAACCAATATCACTCCCTATAAACACAACCTTATGGAACAATCCTTTGGATAGCTTTTCAGAATTCACTGATAAATTGATCTACACTCTACAATATTACAGTACAATACTCTGAATTATCTTTTCTATTACTCACCCTAACATTGGTCAAATGGAACATAGATTTGGAATTCCCTTATTGTCTTCCATCTACCCAGAGCTGCCTCCATGCTTTGAAGAAGAGCTGCAGGCTGTGGAGGCTGAGGAAGGAGGCACGGCCTTCCTGTCCTGTGAGCTGTCTAAGCCTGGAGTCCCAGTCCAGTGGAGGAAGGGCCGGCTGCTCTCAGGCCAAACAGGAAGTACCAGATGAAGCAGGACGGCTGTGTGTTTCAGCTACACATCCTGGAGCTGAAGCCCGATGACAGTGGCAGCTACACGTGCCAGGCAGGGTGTGTGGAGACCACTGCCTCTGTGTCTGTGAAAGGTATGTGTGTGATTGGTTGTGTAATAGCACACACCTGCTGCAGGTAGAGGAATCACACCTCATCACAGTCATGTTCAGTGCATCAAAACTCCAAGAAGTATAAAGTATAAACACTAATATATATGCACTGTACACATTTTGAGAGTTGACTTTCCTCTGTGTCCAGTTAAAGTACTCATTGAGGAGAAGCTCCGGGACACCGTCATCATGGAAGGGGAGACGGCGACCTTATCCTGTACGACCTCTGACCTCACTACCCCTGTCACATGGAGACGCAACAACATGCCCCTACTGAACGGAGACAAGTATGAGAACCGTAAGGAAGGCAAAGCTCAACCTGCTTCTCATCCACAATGTGGACCCAGATACTCTGGGATATACTCCTGTGATACTGGAGACATGCAAGAGGCAGCACCAATCTGACTGTCAGCAGGTAAGGATTTCCCATCTAGAGAGAAGCAACATAACCAGGATCTTATGTTTATCTCAAGAGGGTCACAATATTCAGATTTTTTTCTGTGCATTACTTACCCTAACATTGGGTAATTTGGAACATAGATTAGTAAGTGAGGGCATCAATGGAGGGGGGACAGGCTTGGCTGGGGTGTAGTAAATGAGGAGAACTGGGACGGGGTTGTGGAGAGGGATGTATTTGGTTTGGGAGACAGAGAAGGAAGAACTTGGTAATACTAAGATTAGAGGG
>NC_036856.1:4989273-5083878 GCF_002910315.2 Salvelinus sp. IW2-2015 | reverse complement strand
GCGTTTGGAAATTGCTCCCAAGGATGAACCAGACTTGTGGAGGTCTACAGTTTTTTATCTGAGGTCTTGGCTGATATCTTTTGATTTTCCCATGATGTCAAGCAAAGAGGCACTGAGTTTGAAGGTAGGCCTTGAAATACATCCACAGGTACACCTCCAATTGACTCAAATGATGTCAATTAGCTTATCAGAAGCTTCTAAAGCCATGACATAATTTTCTGGAATTTTCCAAGCTGTTTAAAGGCACAGTCAACTCAGTGTATGTAAATTTCTGACCCACTGGAATTGTGATACAGTGAATTATAAGTTAAATAATCTGGCTGTAAACAATTGTTGGAAAAATGTATTGTGTCATTCACAATGTAGATGTCCTAACCGACTTGCCAAAATGAAGTTTAACAAGAAATTTGTGGAGTGGTTGAAAAATGAGTAAGTGTATGTAAACTTCCGACTTCAACTGTACAGTATATATATATATATATATATTACCAGTCAAAAGTTTGGACACACCTACTCATTCATGGTTTTTCTTTACTTTTACTATTTTCTACATTGTAGAATAATAGTMWAGACATCAAAATATATTTTATTTTTGAGATTCTTCAAAGTAGCCACCCTTTGCCTTGATGACAGCTTTGCACACTATTGGCATTCCCTCAACCAGCTTCATGAGGTAGTCACCTGGAATGCATTTCAATAAAAAGGGGTGCCTGGTTAAAAGGTCATTTGTGGAATTTCTTTCCTTCTCAACTCGTTTTTAGCCAATCAGTTGTGTTCTGACATGGTAGGGGTGGTATACAGAAAATAGCCCTATTTGGTAAAATACCAATTCCATATTATGGCAAGAACAGCTTAAATAAGCAAAGAGAAACGACAGTCTATAATCTGCAGCTGTCACGATCGTCTATAGGAGAGAGAGATGACCAAGGCGCAGCGTGTGCAAAATACATCTTCTTTATTATAAGAAGGAAAACAAAACAACAAACAGACGAACGTGAAGCTATTAACGAACTAGTGCACACATGCAACATAGAACATAGACAATTACCCACAAATACATGATGCCTATGGCCACCTTAAATATGGCTCCCAATCAGAGACAAATGAAAAACATCTGTCTCTGATTGAGAACCACTCAGGCAACCATAGACATAGCTAGACACATTCACTCAACCATAGACTTCCCTAGAAACATTCACTCAACACAAACCCATACACTCTAACAAAATCCCCCTAGARACTACAACCACCCAAGACAAGACAAAAACACAAACATACCCCATGTCACACCCTGACCTAACTAAAATAATAAAGAAAACAAAGAATACTAAGGCCAGGGTGTGACAGCAGCTTTGAAAATTTGTTCATGTGCCAAAAAACCATCAAGCGCTATGATGAAACTGTCTCATGAGGATCGCCACAGGAAAGGAAGACCCAGAGTTACCTCCGCTGCAGAGGATACGTTCAGTAGAGTTAAATTTACCTCAGATTGCAGCCCAAATTTGTTATCTATTTAACCTTTATTTAACTTGGCAAGTTAGTTAAGAACAAATTCTTATTTACAATGACGGCCTACCAAAAGGCAAAAGGCCTCCTGCGGGGACGGGGGCCTGGGATTAAAAATAAAAAAATACAATATAAATATAGGACAAAACACACATCACAACAAGAGAGACAAAACACTATATAAAGAGAGACCGATGACAACACAGCATGGTAGCAACACAACATAACAACAACATGGTAGCAACACAACATGGTAGCAGCACAAAACATGGCACAAACATTATTGGGCACAGACAACAGCACAAAAGGCAAGAAGGTAGAGACAACAATGAATCACAAAGCAGCCACAACTGTAAGTAAGAGTGTCCATGATTGAGTCTTTGAATGAAGAAATAAATGCTTCACAGAGTTCATCAACTGTTCAGAGGAGACTGCATGAATCAGGCCTTCATGGTTGAATTGCTACAAAGAAACCCATACAGAAGGACACCAATAAGAAGAAGAGACTTGCTTGAGCCAAGAAACACGAGCAATGGACATTAGACCAGTGGAAATCTGTCCTTTGGTCTGATGAGTCCAAATGAGAGGTTTTTGGTTCCAACCACCGTATCTTTGTGAGACAGAGAAGGTGAACGGATGATCTCCGCATGTGTAGTTCCCACCATGAAGCATGGAGGAGGAGGTGTTATGGTGTGGGGGTGCTTTGCTGGTGACACTGTTGGTGATTCATTTAGAATTCAAGGCACACTTAACCAGCATGGCTACCACAGCATTCTGCAGCCATACGCCATCCCATCTGATTTACGCTTAGTGGAACTATCATTTGTTTTTCAACAGGACAATGACCCAACACACCTCCAGGCTATGTAAGGGTTATTTGACCAAGAAGGAGAGTGATGGAGTGCTGCATCAGATGACCTGGCCTCCGCAATCACCCAACCTCAACCCAATTGAGATGGTTTGGGATGAGTTGGACCGCAGAGTGAAGGAAAAGCAGCCAACAAGTGCCTATGTGGGAACTCCTGCAAGACTGTTGGAAAAGAATTCCAGGTGAAGCTGGTTGAAAGAATGCCAAGAGTGTGCAAAGTTGTCATCAAGGCAAAAAGGTGGCTACTTTGAAGAATCTCAAATATTTTATGATTTGTTTAACCCTTTTTTGGTTACTACATGATTCCATATGTGTTATTTCATAGTTTTGATGTCTTCACTATTATTCTTTAATGTGGAAAATAGTAAAAATAAAGAAAAACCCTTGAATGAGTAGGTGTCTGAACTTTTGACTGGTACTGTATATTTGCAGAAATTTCTAAAAACCTGTTTTCGCTTTGTCATTATGGAGTACTGTGTGTAGATTGATGAGAGGGGAAAAAATATTTTAGAATAAGGCTGTAACATAACAAAATGTGGAAAAAGTCAAGGGGTCTGAATACTTTCCAAAAGCACTATATACTGCTGCTATAGTCAATACGGACCTATTTGGACTACCAATAACATTTTAAATGCGGTGGTTGTCATGTATCCACAGGGGAAGCAGCGTGTTGCACACACACCCACAGGTTGCTATGGTTATGATGAGCAACATGCAACCTAACACAAGAATCATTCAAACCTAATCCAAATGGTATGATACCAATATTTTGATAAGAAACAGGAAATAGGCTATGTTATTTCTACTTTATAGAGAGAAACTCAAAGCAAATAGGCTACATACTGACCGAACACAAAATCTATTGAAATGGGTAACATCTGGGAAACTCCAGGAACGGTTTTATGTTCCTTCTTCTTTGATGTAAAAATAAAACCCAATTCCTCTGTGGCTGTGTTCAATGGAAGGACAAACACGCTGGTCTTTGAAACACTCCATCTGCACTTTAAAATCACATTCCGCTGCCATTTGACTTCAATAATGGACCAGGGTCTATATGGAGAGGGAACCAAACCGACAATAATATTAGCTGAGCTTTGTATATGCTGCTTCCTCTGCCATTACAAACAGTCCAAACAGTCCACAGCCCCAGAATGCTGCAGTCTCCCTGTATGCTAATGCTGTGGCTATCCTCTGCCTAGAACACTTGTGGTGGTGAATTAAGCCACACTTAAAAGTATTATATTTTATGTGGAATTTTGCACTTCTTATACTGCTACTTTGAAACTTTGATTCAATTACTACACTCTTGCAGTGCCTTCGGGAAGTATTCACGCCTCTTGACTTATTCAACATTTTGTTGTTACAGCCTGAATTCAAAATGGATAAAAAATCAAAATAAAATCTCACCCATCTACACACAATACCCCATAATGACAAAGTGAACATTTTGTTTTCATACGTTTTAGCTAACTTATTGAAAATTAAATACTCCACATGACCAAAAGTATGTGGACACCTGCTCGTCGAACATCTCATTCCATAATCATGGTGATTTATATGGAGTTGGTCCCCCCTTTGCTGCGATAACAGCCTCCAKGCTTCTGGGAAGGCCTTCCACTAGATGATGGAACATTGCTGCGGGGACTTGTTTCCATTCAGCCACAAGAGCATTAGTGAGGTCGGGTACTGTTGTTGCGTTATTAGGTCTGCCTCGCAGTCGCCGTTCCAGTGAATCCCAAAGGTGTTCGATGGGGTTGAGGCCAGGGCTCTGTGCAGGCAAGTCAAGTTCTTCCACATCGATCTCGACAAATCATTTCTGTATGGACCTCGCTTTGTGCACAGCGGCATTGTCATGCTGAAACAGGAAAGAGCCTTCCCCAAACTTCTTGCCACAAAGTTAGAAGTACAGAATCGTCTAGAATGTCATTGTCTGCTGTAGCGTTAAGATTTCCCTTCACTGGAACTAAGGCGCCTAGTCCGAACTATGAAAAACAGCCCCAGACCATTATTCCTCATCCACCAAACTTCACAGTTGCCACTATGCATTTGGGCAGGTAGCGTTCTCCTGGCATCTGCCAAACCCAGATTCGTCCTTCGGACTGCCAGATGGTGAAGTGTGATTCATCACCCCAGAGAACGCGTTTTCACTGCTCCATAGTCCAATGGCGGCAAGCTTTACACCACTCCAGCCGATGCTTGGCTTTGCGCATGGTGATCTTAGGCTTGTGTGCGGCTGTTCGGCTGTTCGGCCATTTCATGAAGCTCCCAACGAACAGTTCTTGTGCTGACCCTGCTTCCAGAGGCAGTTTGGATTTCGAGTGTCGCAACTGTGGACAGACAATTTTTACGTGCTACGCGCTTCAGCACTCAGAGGTTGCCGTTCTTTGAGCAAATTCGTGGCTGAGCTGTTGTTGCTCCTAGACATTTCCATTTCACAATAACAGCACTTACCGTTGACCGGAGCAGCTATAGCAGGGCAGAAATTTGACTAACTTGCTAGCTGCAAAGCTGGCATCCTATGTGATTACAGTGATTACAGTGATTACAGCTGTGAGTCTTTTGGGGTAAGTCTCTAAGAGCTGTGCACARCTAGAATGTACAATATTTGCACATTATTCTTTAAAAGAATTCAAGCTCTGTCAAGTTGATTGTTGATTATTATATAGACAGGTCCCACAGTTGTTCTTATCATGTCCAATCAATTGAATTTACCACAGGTGGACTCCAATCAAGTTGTAGAAACATGTGAAGGATGATCAATGGAGATAGGATGCACCCGAGCTCCATTTTGGAGTCTCATAGCAAAGGGTCTTAAGTAAATAAGGTATTTCTGTTTGGTATGCTTTAGAAATTTGCCCAAAATTCTAAAAACCTGTTTTCGCTTTGTCATCGCTGAGAATAATATATATATATTTTTTAATAAGGCTGTAATGTAACAAAATGTGGAAAAAGTTAAGGGGTCTGAATACTTTCTGAAGGCACTGTATACTGTAATTGTATATGACAGTTACAGAGATGATGTAGTCATTCAAAAATATTGCACACAAAGAGAGTCCATGCAACTTATTATGTGATTTGTTAAACACATTTTTACTCATGAACTTATTTAGTCTTGCCATAACAAAGGAGTTGAATACTTATTGACTCAAGACATTTCAGCTTTTTATTATTAATTAATTTGTAAACATTTCTAAAACTATAATTCCACTTTGACATTATGGGGTATTGTGTGTAGGCCAGTGACACAAAATCTCAATTTAATCCATTTTAAATTCAWGCTGTAACACAACAAAATGTGGAAAAAGTCAAGGGGTGTGAATACTTTCTGAAGGCACTGTAGAAAAAAGAGTTCCAAAAGGGTTCTGCAGCTGTCCCCATAGGATAACTGTTTTTGGTTCCAGGGAAAACTATTATTGATTCCATGTAGAACCCTCTGTGGAAAGGCTTCTATGTGGAACCCAAAATGGTTCTACCTGGAACCAAAAGGGGTTCTTAAAAGGGTTATCTTATGGGGACAGCTGAAGAAGCCTTTTTGGTTCTAGATAGCACCTTTTTTTGTAAGAGAGTAACATGTCACAAGTGCACAGGTTTGCCCTCACAATACTTGGTTATTTCACCTTCCTTCAGCTTWCTTGAAGTATTTACTGTGCGTAGCTCTGGATAGGAGTGTTTGCTAAACAGACAAAAAAATATTTGTAAAAAATGTAGGCCCTAGCCTTCCATGCCAGACCTTTAAGCTGGTGTTAGGCTGGTGAACTAGTATGTCTGTTCAGATGGTACTGAGTGTAGGAATAATTTGGTAAGAATGTCGGGTGAGAAATTAGTCTTTCTAACTTTAGACTCTGGGAATTTCCTAGATATAATAGCCTAGCCATTGTGGATCCAATCAAAGAAAAAAATCTCATGAAAACCAAAACATCACATTCTGGCAGTATTTTCGGTTTACCCTCATTTGAACAGAAAGTTGTTAATTTTTGCTACTATTAAGTTAACAGTCCCATTAAGCCATTAACTTAACGATTAAGTACTATTACGTCAACAGATGGACTGATTCCAGTACTTAAACGGGAGATGCTAAATGTAGCCCATTTAATGGTCTATTTAACTCGCACCCTCCCATGCGTGTTATATCCACATGATCCCAATTTAACAAGACCCAATTTAAAGAATTGATGATGCAGCCGTATTTGTCTAATACATTTTTTAACCATTTAATGGTCTATTTAGCTCGCACCCTCCCATGCGTGTTATATCCACATGATCCCAATTTAACAAGACCCAATTTAAAGAATTGATGATGCAGCCGTATTTGTCTAATACATTTTTTAACCTCACTTGAATTTTATTTATTAGGTCTTATTTTAATGTGGATTTTTTTATTCAGTGTCGCACATATTGCTTTATAAACTTGACATGTTGTTTGGGTGTGCATGGCATCAAATAAAGCTACCCACTGGGCACAGATGTGAATTCAACGTCTACTCCAGGTTGGTTTAATGTCATTTCATTGAAATGACGTGGAAACCATGTTGATTCAACCAGTTTGTGCCCAGTGGGTAACCACTCTTTTGATCTTTTCTAGGAYCATCAATGGACCTGCCAATCGACCTCCTCATCTTTCTCCTCCTCCTTGCCATCAGTGGAGTTCTTGGAGTGTGCCCAGATGGATGCCAGTGCAAAGACAACAAAATCCTTTGCCATGGCAGGTCAATCACAGAGTTTCCCTCCTCAGTGCCCGGTTCCACTACCACCTTCTACATCTCCAACACCAACATCACCGCTCTCAAACCTGATGACTTGGCTGGTTTTGCCGAGGCCCTTGGCATCTTTGTGGTCAAAGACACTGGGATCAGAGAAGTATTCCCTGGCACCTTTGACCTCACCCATAACTTGGGTGCCCTGGGCTTCACAGGCACTGATCTGAATGACCTGCCTGAGGCCCTGTTTCTGAATCTGGTGAAGCTGGAATCTCTGACTCTGAGCGGCAACAAGCTCCTGGTGCTTCGCCCCGCCTGGCTTTACTCCCTCGCTGCTCTGAGGACCCTGGACTTCAGCAAGAACCTCATCACGTCTGTACCAGAGAAGGCCTTTCGCTCTGTCACTCAGCTGGAGCATCTCACCCTGGCCAGGAACGGCATCAACCAACTCTACAGGGACACCTTCAGGGGCCTGAGCAAGATCAAATCCCTGCGTCTGAACCGGAACGCTCTTAGGGCGATCCCTGCTGGAGCGTTTGATGACCTGGTAAGCCTGGAGGAGCTCTCTCTGCAGGATAATGCCATCACTCATCTCCCCGCTAACCTGTTCTCCCAGCTGCAGAGGCTAAAGAAGCTTTATCTCTCCAGCAACCGGCTAACTTCCCTCCCAGAGGGGATTCTCCTCAACCTCCCTAACCTGGCCCAGATCTCCCTGTATGAGAACGAGCTCCAGAGTTTGTCCCCAGGAGTGTTCGGCCCCATGGCCGTGAGGGAGCTGTGGCTGTATGACAACCGGCTGACCCACCTGGAGGACCACACCTTCAGCAACCTGACCCAGCTGCGTCTGCTGGTACTGAGCCGGAACCAGATCAGCTCTGTGTCTCCCGGGGCCTTCAGTGGGCTGGCAGAGCTGGGGGAAGTGTCCCTACACACCAACCTCCTCACCAGCCTGCAGGAAGGCACCTTCCAGGGGCTGCATAAGCTGGTAAACATCTCCCTGGAGCACAATTACATCTACTCCCTTCCTGCCAGGCTTCTCCAGGGCCACTCCCACCTTGGCCAGCTGGACCTCCACAACAACTCCCTCCTCAACCTGCCCTCAGAGCTCCTCAGCACCCTCACGGTGGCCAATGAGGTGCTGCTCGCTGAGAATCCCTGGAAGTGTGACCAGGACATCGTGCCACTGCGGGACTGGCTGACACAGAACCCCACCAAGACTAACCTCAGTACTGTGGTGTGCCTCACGCCCTCTGTCTTAAGCGGTGACAGCATAGCCGAACTGACTGACGAGGAGCTGACGTTGTCCACTCCGACCGCCGTCCCTGACATCACCCCGACAGAGAAGAGGAGGAAGCCCCACACCCCGGCTCCCAAGAGGAGCACCCCCTCCCCTGCTGCAGAGGCCACGCCCACGCCCACCCAGGAGCAGGGGGAGGACACCAGCAGTGGGCAGGGGAACGGAGAGGGTGTGTCCAGGAACACGCAGATCATTATCATCGCGGTGGTCTGCACCGCCATCATCACCAGTCTCATTGTCTGCTGCGTCTGCTGGAGGAGGAACAACAGAGGCAGCCGCAACCTTGGCCGCAGGAACAAAAACAACTCGGTCATCTAGACTGGCCCAGAGACCTGAGCACCACATAGGAGGTGTACTGTACTGTTATGCTGAGCACGCGAGAGCAAACATCCTGATGCAGTTGTTCCCAAACATCTTAGCACAGGAACCCGTCATGTCTCTATCATGTCTCTTCAAGAACTCATGACCAAGGACAGACTAGCTGGGGCCTGATCCTTGGGGAACTCTACTTCGATCGAATAAGTTCTGATTGGGATCCCATAATATTATAGTTAAGCCATTTTGCAAGTCCCTCTTCAGCAAGCTTTCGGAAGTTTGAACAATATCTTGCACAAATAACCAAAAAGAACATCTCATAAACCTACATCTGGAATAARCATAATCATAATCATCTGGAAATTGCATGGATGGTACGCACAAAATGCCATTCATCTTTTTTTTCAATAATGGTAAAAAAGTTGAACATACAGTATACAATTGAAGTCGGAAGTCACCATACACGTGGGTTGGAGTCATTAAAACTCGTTTTTCAACCACTCCCCAAATTTCTGGTCAACAAACTATAGTTTTGGCAAGTCGGTTAGGACATCTATCATAATTCCAGTGGGTCAGAAGTTTACAAACACTAAGTTTACTGTGCCTTTACAGTTCGGAAAATTCCAGAAAATCCTGTTATGGCTTTAGAAGCTTCTGATAGGCTAATTGACATCATTTGAGTCAATTGGAGGTACCTGTGGATCTAGGAGACGAGTTGTGTCTCCTAGAGATGAACGTACTTTGGTGTGAAAAGTGCAAATCAATCCCAGAACAATAGCAAAGGACCCTGTGAAGATGCTGGAGGAAACAGGTACAAAAGTATCTTTATKCACAGTAAAACGAGTCCTATATCGACATAACCTGAAAGGCCGCTCAGCAAGGAAGCCGCCATTAAAAAAAGCCAGACTACGGTTTGCAAATGCACATGGGGACAAAGATCGTACTTTTTGGAGAAATGTCCTCTGGTCTGATGAAACAAAAATAGAACTGTTTGGCCATAATGACCATTGTAATGTTTGGAGGAAAAAGGGGGAGGCTTGCAAGTCGAAGAACACCATCCCAACCGTGAAGCACGGGGATGGCAGCATCATGTTGTGTGGGTGCTTTCCTGCAGGAGGGACTGGTGCACTTCACAAAARAGATGGCATCATGATGCAGGAAAATTATGTGGATATATTGAAGCAACATCTCAAGACATCAGTCAGGAAGTTAACAGGARAGGACAACAGGACAACAAAGTCAAGGTATTGGAGTGGCCATCACAAAGCCCTGGCATAGATCCTATAGAAAGCTTGTGGGCAGAACTGAAAAAGTGTGTGCGAGCAAGCCTGACTCAGTTACATCAGCTCTGTCAGGAGGAATGGGCCAAAATTCACCCAACTTATTGAGGGAAGCTTGTAGAAGGCCACCCCGAAACGTTTGACCCAAGTTAAACAATTTAAAGGCTATGCTACCAAATACTAATTGAGTGTATGTAAACTTCTGACCCACTGGGAATGTGGTGAAAGAAATAAAAGCTGAAATAAATCCTTCTCTCTACTATTATTCTGACATTTCACATTCTTAAAATAAAGTGSTGATCCTAACTGACCTAAAACAGGGAATTTTTGCTAGGATTAAATATCAGGAATTGTGAAAAACTGAGTTGAAATGTATTTGGCTAAGGTGCATGTAAACTTCCGACTTCAACTGTATACTGAACAAATGTAATGTTCAGCATAGTCTTATCACACACCTGCTGTTTTTTTTAGAAGCTCTTTTTTATGATTTACTGACTGGAATTAGGCTACTTCCTGTGTCATTTTTCTATAGTGTAATCAGTAGATAAAGAATGGTTTCATCTACTTGCAAATGATTATGCTCCACACACAAATGAAGTAAAATGACTGACTGTAAAATTAAATAAATACACTACATAGTAGTGATATTCTGAAATGCTCAAGAGACAAGTGTTCATTGTGTGGCACTGTGTGATAAAGAGTTATTATCCTTCCACAACACCGTGTTGAACTGATGTGGGGGGATTTTCCCGTCTTCTTCAGCCCATTGTATTTGGTCCAGTTGTGTACCAAAAACACTTGTTCCTCGGGTAAACATTGAAGTTTTAAGCCCGGCTATTTGAATGAGAAGTTATCACACTAGTCAAATTTGGTATGCACTCTGAGTAGGCTGCACAAAAAAAAGATTGATGATCATGTTTATGCCAATGGTTTGTGATGGGGTTGGGAGGGTATCAGATGAAAAACTCTGCCATGACCTTGGCACCCAGTGTTTGTGTGTGGGGGAGATTCGGACTTTATCCTTGGTACATTCCATGTGTCTAACGCAGATCGATGGTATAGGCCTACTCTTCGCATTGAAATGTAAACCACCCATCTGACTGAACACACTTAACAAGATAGAGAATAGATAGAGTTTTGTTGATGCTGAGAATGGAATGTATATGTTTTTAAATAACATTACTAAAGTTTTGTGTTTTTTTTGTCGAACAATTTCTTTACGTTCTGAGAACGGAATGAATGTTTTAAACACAATTCTTAGAACGTCACTAAACTTTTATTGTGGTTTTTCTGGAAAGCTTTCTTTAAAACCCTTTACACTCGTGGGAATTGGCCTAAATGGATAGGGATAAATTGAAATGTTTCTTACAGAAGAAACATGAAAAGCATTGAGGAACTAGATGTCAGGACCCGGTGCGAGAAACAGTCACTAATAATCGTCAGAACCCAGAAGATGAGGCAGACACAGCAGTACTAGAGATGGTGGTTTAATTAAAGAACAAAATCTTCAGGCAAAGAAACTAAATCCACAATGTCCAAAAATAAAGCCAAGAGGCACAAAATGGAAATCCTCCAAAATACAAAAGAACCCCCACAAAGTGGTAAAAAACAGCAGGGAAAAACACCTCAAAGACTACTCAAATAAGAATACACAAGAACTAAAACCAACTAGAAGAACTACTCTGGAAAATCCAACAAGAGAAATATCTGTATAAAACAAGGCTTGGGCTGGGGCTGGGTGCTAACTTACAAACACTGAGCAAGGAACTGAGGAAACACAAGGGTTTAAATACTAACAAGGGAATGACCTACAGGTGCAAACAATAATAAGAGCAAGAAAAACAAAAGGTACAAAAAAGGTGCAATGGGACATCTAGTACCAAAACCCGAAAAGTCTTGGCCAAAACCTGACATAATGCAAAGCAGACTTGTGGCTGTTTTGTTTGGAAACACAACCGTGCATCCCCGCCATCACACAATTACTGCTGTTGTTTAGGCAATCCAAAAATGGTCCATTATAAATCGCAATCTGGGTCAGGTTGGCATCATTTGAAAGCTTGTTCTATTGCCAACTAGCTAAGTTATAAAATACAATATTACAGTGTTAGTCTTTCACAATGCAATTTGGGGAAACAGATCCTAATTTTGGTGCGCAYAGAAAGGAGTCATGAGTGCAGTGTTGTAGTACTCGGGAACGGTTTGCGGACTTACAAAAAAAGATTGCTGTTTTGAAAAGGTGCAGTAACTGCAGTCAACGGTGGTATTTTGGATGCAACCAGAGCATCCTGACTGGTTGCATCACTGCCTGGTATGGCAACTGCTTGGCCTCCGACCGCAAGGCACTACAGAGGGTAGTGCGTATGGCTCAGTACATCACTGGGGCCAAGCTTCCTGCCATCCAGGACCTCTATACCAGGCGGTATCAGAGGAAGGCCCTGCTACTCTGTTATTATCTATGCATACTCACTTTAATAACTCTACCTACATGTACATATTACCTCAACTAACCGGTACCCCCAGAGACCAGCAAAGAAAAATCCTGATTGGATATTTTTTTCGCGCTTCAGTATTAACCCTTTCCAACAAAAACTGAAGAGATTAAATCGGAACGTCATTGAAAATAATAATATAATTATAATTATAATTATTTTAGATATCTTTAGCCCTTCTCTGAATGCGTAGAAGGCCCATTGTTCCCCACTGTGTTTGGGTTAGTAATAATGTGTAGTGTTTCTATTTTACCCCAGCATGCATTTTGTCACTATTCTGAATGTCTTAAGAATCCATATGTTATTCTGAAATATGAACACAGAAATACTGGACATTGTGAACTCTTATTATGGTGGTTAGTTGACAAAATGACAATCATGGTCTTGACTCGGTCTCGGACCCCTTGTCCCCCTCCTGGTCTCGGTCTTGACTCGGTCTCGCACCCCCTTCCAGTCTTGGTCTAAACTCAGACTTGATTTGGTCTTGAATCGGTCTCGCTTTAGGTGGTATCGAACACAACACTGCATGTGTCACGCCTGCTCCCGCTCTTCCCCCCTGGCGCTCGAGGACGCCAGGCTCCCCAGCATTACGCACTCCTGTCACCATCGTTACGAACACCTGCCTTCCCCCGTCACGTGCAACAGCGATTATTGGACTCACCTGGACTCAATCACCTCTGTCATTACCTCCCCTATATCGGTCTGTTCCCCCGCTCTGTTCRTGGKTTCAGCATTGATTGTCATATGTCCTTGTAAACCRGTGTGCTGACGCTGTTCCTGTCTTGTTCCATGTCTGTTCCTGATTAAATGTTTGACTCACCGTACCTGCTTCTCTACTCCAGCATCGGTCCTTACACCATGAGTGCATTCAGGTGCGTGTGCCGTGGCAAATGTTCTTCACAGTAGACAAACATAGGCTCATTCTGTTCATAGTAACCCAGGGTATAACGCCATGTCATCTTGTAACTGGACATTAAACATAGTGATCATAAACATTGGTGTTTGGCTTGCTTGTATGACATCAAAACAGTATTTATTATAATCCTCAATGTCTCATATTTCAAAATACATAGAGTCCTCTTAAATTACAGCAATATCCTCACTTAGTCAATAAAACATTTGCAAAGTGGTCCAATTAGTGGGAGTGATGGGGGCAACTTCTTATCACTATGAAGRCCAGGGCCTAAGGTCTGATATAGCCAGGGTGCGAATTACGAGGGAGCAGGGTGGACTCCGCTCCTCTGAATGGGATATTGGCTCCCCTAAATGCAACAAGTCAAACTTTGGGGGGGTTGTCTACATAATAATATTTTAACCATTATCCATTTTTTTTWAAATTCCGTGGTAAATATGTTTTACAGTAGTAAATATGAAAATAAAAGCTTTGAAATTAAATGAACACCCCCACCTCTCTGTCATGATAATAGGTCTACATACTGTACTTTTTGAAGTGATTTGTTTGACAATCAGATGAAAGCATSATGACTGGTTGTATTCATGCCACATTCAAAGGTCATTCATCTTTACTGTTAAATGAAGTCTTTATTATTAGGCCCATAAACAATTTTATTTCACGAAAGTCACAGAGTAATTTGCACTCTGTGTATAGCATGTTACTGGACAGCCACTGCGTTACAATTTAGGCATTTATCAGTGCCCAAATCTGCCACTCTCAACCCATATACGTTTGACCAAAGAGTCCAAATTTCAGTCAAAATCTACTGGATTCAGTTAACGCAGTGTCCCACATTTGATTGCACCTGTAGTACTTTGGAGGGTAAGAGAGGTGCAGAGTGGTGCTACTAAGTGGTGATGAAGGACACATGAGGCTAAATTCAAACAGACAAGATACAGGCCGTAAACAATTAAACCAACAACACAATTATACACAATTGCAAAAGGATGGACTTAGACTCTTTTTAGTTTGAGGTTTAGGGGCTTTAAATCTTGAAAAATACACATTTGGGGTTTTCTTTCAAATGAAGCGTTGAAGCTCTCAGTGAACTTTCTGCAGGTCAAGACATCGCCACCTAAAGGCTACTCTCCCAAATAAATGAAACAAACTCTACTACTACTTCATAAACCTGCTAGTTCATGAAGAAAATATGTCAATTCATCATTATTCATTCTCTGAACCAATCTGCTACACTTAGAGAGGAATAATGTCCCCTGCTGCATGTGACTTTCTGGAGCGGTACCATACAAAATGGAGCATTGTTTAGATCAGACCAGTGACCTTTGACACAGTGCTACTGTATTCCGCATCTCATAGTGCGTTCTGGAACTCACTGAATCACTGACCATGGCATAACCAACCAAAGAACGCATACACATTTCAACTGGAAGTTAACATGACAAAACAGAAACCATATACAGTATACTGTAATTGAACCTACTGTATATGGACACATACTGTGTAGTAGCCTAATTGATMATTAGAAAATAAGAATAAAGAACACAGTACTAAAGCATACATAACACCACTGCCATTAGATTCAGAGTTCTAGTATAGCCCCCAATTCGTGATCTATGGGCTCAGAGCTCTGTTCCTTCTTATCTCTGACAGCAGAGGGTTCTCTAGCCACGCCCCATGTTGCCTCCGGTAGGCACCTAGCGCACTGGTAGCCTGCTGTGGGAGTTCAATCAAAGATAGGCGAGATCAGGTGAGAGCATTCCAGCCAATGAGAGGGCAGATACGTGTGTGAACAACAGGCCCAACGCCGACYTAAAGTTGCTTTATTCAAAAGTTGCCAAAATGCCACGTACATCCACTTACAMCAGTGCATTCGTAAAYACCGAACCATTACGAAATTTCTATTCGATCAAATAAGCCTCATGTAACAAATTAGCAATTACATTTTATGTTGACGAAATTTGTCACTCTCATTGACCTCCATACAAAAATAWARATATARACTKCCGGTCAAAAGTTTTGGAACACCTACTCATTCAAGGGTTTGTCTTTATTTTTACTATTTCTTAATTGTAGACATCAAAGCTATGAAATAACARATATGGAATCATGTAGTAACCAAAAAAGTGTTCAACAAATCCAAATKTATTTTATATTTGAGATTCTTCAAATAGCCACCCTTTGCCTTGATGACAGRTTTGCACACTCTTTGCATTCTCTCAACCATCTTCATAAGGAATGCTTTTCCAACAGTCTTGAAGGAGTTCCCACATATGCTGAGCACTTGTTGGCTGCTTTTCCTTCACTCTGCGATCCGACTCATCTCAAACCATCTCAATTTGGTTGAGGTCAGGGGATTGTGGAGGCCAGGTCATCTGATGCAGCACTCCATCACTCTCCTACTTGGTTAAATAGCCCTTACACAGCCTGGAGGTGTGTTTTGGGTCATTGTCCTGTTGAAAAACACATGATAGTCCCACTAAGCCCGAACCAGATGGGATGGTGTATTGCTGCAGAATGCTGTGGTAGCCATGCTGGTTAAGTGTGCCTTGGATTCTAAATGAATCACAGACAGTGTCARCAGCAAAGCACCCCCACACCATAACACCTCCTCCTCCATGRTTTACGGTGGGAAATACACAMGCYGAGWTCATCCATTCACCCACACCGRGTCTCACAAAGACACGGCGGRTGGAACCAAAAATCTCCAATTTGGACTCCAGACCAAAGAACAAATTTCCACCAGTCTAATGTCCATTGAGATCAGGTGCAGCAGGTAGCGGCAGGTAGCCTAGTGGTTAGAGSGTTGGACTTCAAGATCAAATCCCCGAGCTGACAAGGTWAAAAAAAMAMAKYAATATTTAATAAAAAAATCTGTCGTTCTGCCCCTGAACAAGGCAGTAATAATAAATAAMAATATGTTCTTAACTGACTTGCCTAGTTAAATAAAGGTAAAATATATATATATTTTAATTCTCYTYTTTCTTAGCKCAAGCAAGRCTCTTCATCTRATTGGTGTCCTTTAGTAGTGTTTTCTTTGCAGCAATTCAAACATAAAGGCCTGATTCACACCGTCTCCTCTGAACAGTTGATGTTGAAATGTGTCTGTTACTCGAACTCTGTGAAGCATTTATTTGGGCTGCAAGTTCGGAGGCTGGTAACTCTAATGAACGTATCCTCTGCAGCAGAGGTAACTCTGGGTCTTCCATTCCTGTGACGGTCCTCATGAGATCCAGTTTCATCATAGCGCCTGATGGTTTTTGCGACTGTACTTGAAGAAACTTTCAAAGTTCTTGAAATGTTCCGTATTGACTGACCTTCATGTCATAAAGTGATGATGGACTGTTGTTTCTATTTGATTATTTGAGCTGTTCTTGCCATAATTTGGACTTCATCTTTTACCAAATAGGGCTATCTTCTGTACACCCCAATACCTGGTCACAACACAACTGATTGGCTCAAATGCATTAAGAAGGAAAGAAATTCCACAAATGAACCTTTCAGAAGGCACAGTTGTTAATTGAAATGCATTCCAGGTGACTACCTCATGAAGCTGGTTGACAGAATGCCAAGAGTGAGCAAAGCTGTCATCAAGACAAAGGGTGGCTATTTGAAGAATCGCAAAAATAAAATATTTTTTGATTTGTTTAACACTTTTTTTGGTTACTACATGATTCCATATATATTATTTAATAGTTTTGATGTCTTCACTATTATTCTACAATGTAGAAAATAGTAAAAATAAAGAAAAACCCTTGAAACTTTTGACCGGTAGTGTATATATATTCGTGGACATATTTTGGCCAGAGTTAACCCTCTACAAAACTGTGCATTTGTCTGACTCTCTCTATAACTGTCCTGATCGCCTCTCTCAGTTATAATCCTCAAGACAAGAAGAAATAGTCAGGCTTAGCTGTTTTCTTTTATGTTGGACGGCATTTAAATGACCTAGCATTAAACGGCTCCAGTGTATACTGTCGTTGCTCTGCTTAGCGCTTAGCGTTTTGCTGCAGGTATCACTTTAGAGATCCCTTTTCTTTGTGAATCAATACAACTTTTGAATATATCAAGTTAAACGCAATATCAAAACGAAATCTTTCCATAAAAAGTTATATATATTTTCAGGAAAAATGYCAAGGGGGCACATAATCTGTCTTCTGCCTTTGCGGTTTGGCTGTTAGTCTCAGTCCTGTGAGAAGGAGTCTGACTGCCCCAAAGAGAACCAGGATGTTGATGGCAAGGATGTATCACAGATCCCGGTAACTCTGAAAGCAGGTGCCACAGAGGTATTCTTTGTGGACAGTCAAATCACTGTCATCACAAAGGGGGCCTTCACCACCAACCCCCAGCTGGAATAGGAGGAGTTTGTAGTCTGGACATAGGATTGTTTGATGGCCTTAAGAAACCGAGAGAACTCCAGTTACACATAAACGAGATTGACACCATCGAGGAGGGATGTTTGATGACCTTGAAAATCTTCAGATCCTCCATCTGGCCAAAAAACACCTACGTTCGGTGGCCTCTGCCCTGTTCTCAAAGCTGCACAAACTGCAGGTACTGAGACTCTATGACAACCAGTTGACCACCGTTCCGGACGGGATATTAGAAAGTCTATCRAAATATGAAGGAGATCACTCTACACGGTAACAATATCACCGCAATACCACCCAAATTGTTCCCGCATACATGTAAAGACAAATTAAACAAGATACTTTCGGGCAATAATCTTTTGACTGAACTGTCTCTGAGATGTTTGTGGGCTTTCCTCTGCTTAAAACATTGACACAACAGGAAAATAAACTTGCAAGTCTACCTCCTGTCCTCTTTGGAGAGACGCCCAAACTGTCTGAGTTGAGACTCACTCAAAACAGTCTTACAAGACTTACACAGGGCGTATTGAGTCCTCTTAAAAAAACTCACAAAGCTAGATCTGTCTCTAATTTTTTTTGAACATGTCTGAAGCATCTTTCGAGAGCCTTGAGAAGCTAAAATAACTTAGGGAGTGAACGTTATTCATAATAAGTTACATGGAGAAAAGCAGCCATATCTGAAATGAAAATGGATGGCCCTACCTTCAGCAAAATATATTCAACCTAAACCCTCCCTGAACACTTGAAAAGAAAGTGACCCTCCCCTATACCTAAAATAATAACTCAAACATAAAGTGAATAGCAGAGAACATCCTTACCGTTTACCCTCACTTATTGGACAGACCAGAGCATTAGATATGCTGTTCTTCCTCCTGTAAGCATTACAGGGTCCCTCAGGAATTTTGCGGGCCAGATGGTTGTGGGTTCCCCCTACCACTGTGGACAAGAGTAGGGGTGGAAAGATCTACTTCATAATAAAAACATTGCATGAATCTATCATCGTATTTGCAGGTCTGACAAAAAATTGCCTTTCATAAACATTTCATGCAATTCGACATCATTTTACAAAATTACAGGCTAAGAATGGACAGAGAGGCCTGTGTGTCTTATCATATTCCTCCGATGCCAAATCAGTCTGCCTTGTTTGCAACAAAATTGTCCCTGTTTGCAAACAATTAAATCTGAGATTAGGATGCATGGTACTTTCAAAAGTTTCACCCCAGACAGTAGGCCCACCGACGCAGAAAAGTGTAAGCTTTAACTGCTGGCTACTCTTAACAAAACGAGAGAAGGTCACAAGTGTTTCCCTAAAAGCGGTCTAGGTTGAAACATCTTCTATTGTACAGAAAGTGAATAGCTTAATCAATGGATAGTGACAGAACTAGATTAGTTCCCAAGCAAAGTCAATGTTTTGTCTCCTCGGCTATAGAAGGTTGTAGCTCAGCCTCTGCATGTCAAAGAAATGAAACAATAATCTCCCCATATGCATCGGAGTCATGTCTTTCCCTGGTATTTTACAGCTTGTTTCTAGCTGAAGCATTGCGGACCAAACCGCTGTTATATACGTATCACTTTATATAATTGGATCTGTTTTATTTTCTTAAATCTTAAGCTAACAATGGGTAGGTTTGTGCTTTCTGCAATTTACTTTCATAAAAGGTAGGCCTTTGGCATACCCTCTCATACCCCTTCAATTCGAGTCCTGGTTTTAACTTAACAGCCCTTCACTGGCATGGAGGTAGGCTATTTAAAGAGTGCATGGTGGGTGAAGGAACACATCTATGTATATAGCAGTTTATGGCCTAATTGAGTCTGTCAAACAGGTAGGCCTACCTTGTATTTCTTAAATAGGAAGAAATAGGCTCCAACACAAAGCTTTCTTGTTGTTAGTCAAGTCTAATTAAAATTAAGATGGTCGAAATGCATTATGCCTACCAGAACTTGCCTACTTTCATCATCACGAGCTGTCCGTTTCAGATTGACTGTCACAATTATTTAACCAGGTAGGCAAGTTGAGAACAAGTTCTCATTTACAACTGCGCCCTGGCCAAGATAAAGCAAAGCAGTGCGACTAAAACAACAGCACAGAGTTACACATAAACAAACGTACAATCAATAACACAACATCATTTTTTCATTTAAAATCTATGTACAGTGTGTGCAAATGTAGAAGAGTGGGGAGGTAGGCAGTAAATAGGCCATAGAGGCGAAATAATTGATAGATGTGCTGATGATGATGTGCAAGTAAGCATAATAAGCATTTCTCTACGGCTGGCCATGCTTTCCTCCTGGCTACCCAAACCCCGGCCAACAGCTCCACACCCCCGCAGCTACTTGCCCAAGCCTCCCCAGGTTCTCCTTCAGCCAACTCCAGATAGCAGATGTTCTGAAAGAGTTGCAAAACCTGGACCCGTACAAATCAGCTGGGCTAGACAATCTGGACCTTCTCTTTCTAAAATTATCCTCCGCCATTGTTGCAACCCCTATTACCAGTCTGTTCAACCTCTCTTTTGTATCGTCCGAGACCCCTAAAGATTGGAAAGCTGCCGCGGTCATCCCCCTCTTCAAAGGGGCTGACACTCTAGACCTAAACTGTTATAGACCGATATCCATCCTGCCCTGCCTTTCTAAAGTCTTCGAAAGCCAAGTRAATAAACAGATCACTGACCATTTCGAATCCCACCGTACCTTCTCCGCTGTGCAATCCATTTTCCGAGCTGGTCACGGGTGCACCTTGGCCACGCTCAAGGTACTAAACGATATCATAACCGCCATCGATAAAAGACAGTACTGTGCAGCTGTCTTCATCGACCTGGCCAAGGCTTTCGACTCTGTCAATCACCGTATTCTTATCAGCAGACTCAACGGCCTTGGTTTCTCAAACGACTGCCTTGCCTGGTTCACCAACTACTTCTCAGATAGAGTTCAGTGTGTCAAATCGGAGGGCCTGTTGTCCAGACCTCTGGCAGTCTCTATGGGGGTACTTAGTTCAAAAATGTTTGAATTGCGCATGCTTATTTAAGATGGTGAAGAAAACACTTTTGAAGAGCAACAAGGCATCCTCTACTGACGGGATGAGATAAATATCCTTCCAGGATACCCGGTCCAGGTCGATTAAAAAGGCCTGCTCACTGAAGTGTTTTAGGGAGCGTTTGACAGTGATGAGGGGTGGTCGTTTGACCGCGGACCCATTACGCAAGCAGGCAATGAGGCAGTGATCACTGAGATCCTGGTTGAAGATAGCAGAGGTGTATTTAGAGGGTAAATTGGTCAGGATGATATCGAAGAGGGTGCCCATGGTTACGGATTAGGGTTGTACCTGGTAGGTTCCTTTATAACTTGTGTGAGATTGAGGGCATCTAGCTTAGATTGTAGGAAGGCCGGGGTGTTAAGCGTGTCCCAGTTTAGGTCACCCAACAGTACGAACTCTGAAGATAGATGTGGGGCGATCAATTGACATATGGTATCCAGGGCACAACTGGGGGCTGAAGGGGGTCTATAACATGCGGCAACGGTGAGAGACTTATTTCTGGAAAGGTGGATTTTTAAAAGTAGAAGCTCAAATCGACTGCTGCGTTAAGTTTCAGAACCACAATGTAAGTTACTTGAATCTGGCTTAATGTGACGTCTCTGACTCTGATAAACACATCATGGGCAAGAAACATATTGTTTATTAAAATCAATTATAGTAGTAGGTATCAAAGTTGACCTCCAGTTCTCCTCATCGTCACACTCTCCTTCTCAAACCTAACAGAATATACAGTACATTCGGCAAAGTATTCAGACCCCTTGACTTTTTCCATATTTTGTTAATTAAGGTACAGCCTTATTCTAAAATTGATTAAATAGTTTTTTTGCAAATTCTCCCATTCGTCTTTGCAGATCCTCTCACGTTCTGTCAGGTTGGATGGGGAGAGTCACTGCACAGCTATTTTCAGGTCTCTCCAGAGATGTTCGATTGGGTTCAAGTCCGGGCTTTGGCTCCTGCGTTGTCTTGGCTGTGTGCTTAGGGTCGTTGTCCTGTTGGAAGGTGAACCTTCGCCCCAGTCTGAGATCCTGAGCGCTCCGGAGCAGGTTTTCATCAAGGATCTCTCTGTACTTTACTCTGTTCATCTTTCCCTCGATCCTGACTAGTCTCTCAGTCCCTGCCGCTGAAAAACAGGCCTACAGTTTGGCTGATTTCAAATATGGACAGTGCAGTGATATCTTTCCCGATAATGATAAGAAAGGACCATACTTTTTAGGACAAATTGTAATTAATGGATTACATAAATTAGAAACAAAAATTTTATTTGAGTAGGCTAAACCAACACGAGTTTTCCATTCATAAAACGTGTAGGGTCAATTGCCGCAGTACATTTCCTTTGGTAAACAAGGAAATATTTTATTTAAATTGTACAGAATAATTTATAATTCTTATAAAGAATAATCTATCCTTGGTCTGCAAAAAAAATCTGTTTTAATTTATACAGATGATAATACCCATTGGAGGACGAAAATATCTTCAAAGATGTTGACAGCAAGTAGGACAAAAAATGAACACTGACATCAGCTTTAGGGAGTAGTAGTTTGGTGGCCAATGACATTTGAAATTGACATCAGGTGTTCAGGTGATTTTAGCATATATTGTTGGTTTAACGAGAGATTTTTTAGTACACTGGCCAATGCTGGTGGCAATAGGCCCAATGTGTTTACTCATGACTACAAAGTTATTCAATGTACCTTTTTGCTATGGTGTGCCGTACTGAACATGAGTCCATGAGTGAAACATCACGTTGCTTTTGACACAGGGTCCATCTGACACAGGGAAACTGAGCAGTCACACCGCCTAATTCTAAATCCTGCATAGAGGGAGTGTGCAGTTTTGCAAGTTTGTCATCAGCGGCGATGGTGTAGATTGACAGAGTACCGGTCGGCCAGTCCAGATACACTCCTACTCTGTCGGAGTGTGAGGCGTTGACACGTACAGAAGTTTTCTCATGATTGTGCCAGGAAATGTACCCGTCATCAAAGCAGTCCAGACTCCAGGACTTGTCATTGTCTCCAGGCCCATAAGTCATTAAGCAATCCTCTCCTGCTGATTCCTTAATATGTTACTCCTATAACAGCTTCTCTCCCACTCTACTCTACCTCCCAGTAACAGCGCCCAGTCAGACCCTCTATACATAGCACCTGTGCATAGCCCTCAAATCTTTCTGGGTGATGATGATACTGGTGTTGCACTTTGAGTCACGTTGCCTTTCTGTTCTCCTCAGACAGGACACAGTATGTACAAATGAATCATCATTCACATTCTCATTCACCCACTCACAGAATGTTAAATGTGCCTACAGTGAGGTCCAAAAGTATTTGGACAGTGACATTTTTTGTTGTTGTTCTGCTCTGTACCCCAGCATTTTGGATTTGAAATGATACAATGACCATGCAGTTAAAGTGCAGACTGTCAGCTTTTATTTGAGGGGATTTTCATCCATATCGGGTGAACCGTTTAGAAATTACAGCCCTTTTTGGACATAGTCCCCCCATTTTAGGGGACCAAAAGTGTTTGGACAAATTCCCTTTTTTGTATATTTAAGTAGTCAAAAGTGTAATATTTGGTCCCATATTCCTAGCATGCAATGACTACATCAAGCTTGTGACTCTACAAACTTGTTGGATGCATTGTCACTTTGTTTTGGTTGTGTTTCAGATTATTTTGTGCCCAAAAGAAATTCATGCTAAATAATGTACCGTGTCATTTTGGAGTAATTTATATTGTAAATAAGAATAAAATGTGTTTCTGAACACTTCCTACGTTAATGTGGATGCTACCATGATTTCAGATAATCCTGAATGAATCGTGAATAATGATGAGTGAGAAAGTGCACTTTAACCTCACAGCCATTGTATCATTTCAAAACAACAAAAAACACATCATTGTCCAAGTTAATAATAAATCAAATCAAATCAAATCAAATTTTATTAGTCACATACACATGGTTAGCAGATGTTAATGCGAGTGTAGCGAAATGCTTGTGCTTCTAGTTCCGACAATGCAGTAATAACCAACAGTAATCTAACCTAACAATTCCACACTACTACCTTACACACACACACAAGTGTAAAGGGATAAAGAATATGTACATAAAGATATATGAATGAGTGGTGGTACAGAACGGCATGGCAGATGCAGTAGATGGTATAGAGTACGGTATATACGTATGAGATGAGTACTGTAGGGTATGTAAACATAAAGTGGCATAGTTTAAAGTGGCTAGTGGTACATGTATTGCATAAAGATGGAAGATGCAGTAAGATGATATAGAGTACAGTATATACATATGAGATGGGTAATGTAGGGTATGTAAACTTGTATTAAGTGCATTGCTTAAAGTGGCTAGTGGTACATTTTTACATAATTTCCATCAATTCCCATTTTTAAAGTGGCTGGAGTTGAGTCAGTATGTTGGCAGCGGCCGCTAAATGTTAGTGGTGGCTGTTTAACAGTCTGATGGCCTTGAGATAGAAGCTGTTTTTCAGTCTCTCGTCCCTGCTTTGATGCACCTGTACTGACCTCGCCTTCTGGATGATAGCGGGGTGAACAGCAGTGGCTTGGGTGGTTGTTGTCCTTGATGATCTTTATGGCCTTCCTGTGACATCGGGTGGTGTAGGTGTCCTGGAGGGCAGGTAGTTTGCCCCTGGTGATGCGTTCTGCAGACCTCACTACCCTCTGGAGAGCTTACGGTTGTGGCGGAGCAGTTGCCGTACAGGCGGTGATACAGCCCGACAGGATGCTCTCGATTGTGCATCTGTAGAAGTTTGTGAGTGTTTTTGGTGACAAGCCGAATTTCTTCAGCCTCCTGAGGTTGAAGAGGCGCTGCTGCGCCTTCTTCACAACGCTGTCTGTGTGGGTGGACCAATTCAGTTTGTCCGTGATGTGTACACCGAGGAACTTAAAACTTTCACTCTTCCACTACTGACCCGTCGATGTGGATAGGGGGGTGCTCCCTCTGCTGTTTCCTGAAGTCCACAATCATCTCCTTTGTTTTGTTGACGTTGAGTATGAGGTTATTTTCTGACACCACACTCCGAGGGCTCACCTCCTCCCTGTAGGCGTCTCGTCGTTGTTGGTAATCAAGCCTACCACTGTAGTGTCATCCGCAAACTTGATGATTGATTGGAGGCGTGCATGGCACGCAGTCGTGGGTGAACAGGGAGTACAGGAGAGGGCTCAGAACGCACCTTTGTGGGCCGTGTTGAGGATCAGCGGGTGGAGATGTTGTACCTACCTCACCACCTGGGGCGGCCCGTCAGGAAGTCCAGAGACCAGTTGCACAGGGCGGGGTCGAGACCCAGGGTCTCGAGCTTGATGACGAGTTTGGAGGGTACTATGGTGTTAAATGCTGAGCTGTAATCGATGAACAGCATTCTCACATGGGTATTCCTCTTGTCCAGATGGGTTAGGGCAGTGTGCAGTGTGGTTGCGATTGCGTCGTCTGTGACCTATTGGTCGGTAAGCAAATTGGAGTGGGTCTAGGTGTCCGGTAGGGTGGGAGGTGATATGGTCTTGACTAGTCTCTCAAAGCACTTCATGATGACGGAAGTGAGTGCTACGGGGCGGTAGTCGTTTAGCTCAGTTACCTTAGCTTTCTTGGAACAGGAACAATGGTGGCCCTCTTGAAGCATGTGGGAACAGCAGACTGGGATAAGGATTGATTGAATATGTCCGTAAACACACCAGCCAGCTGGTCTGCGCATGCTCTGAGGACGCGGCTGGGAATGCCGTCTGGCCTGCAGCCTTGCGAGGGTTAACACGTTTAATGTTTTACTCACCTCGGCTACAGTGAAGGAAGCCCGCAGGTTTTGGTAGGGGGCCGTGTCAGTGGCACTGTATTGTCCTCAAAGCGGGCAAAAAAGTTGTTTAGCCTGTCTGGGAGCAAGACATCCTGGTCCTCGACGGGGTAGTTTTCTTTTTGTAATCCGTGATTGACTGTAGACCCTGCCACATACCTCTTGTGTCTGAGCTGTTGAATTTCGACTCGATTTTTGTCTCTGTACTGAGACTTAGCCTGTTTGATTGCTTGCGGAGAGATAGCTACACTGTTTGTATTCGGTCATGCTTCCGGTCACCTTGCCTGGTTAAAGCAGTGGTTCGCGCTTTCAGTTTACGCGAATGCTGCCGTCAATCCACGGTTTCTGGTTTGGGATGTTTTTTCATTGTTGTGGGTAGACATGTCAATGCACTTCCTAATGAACTCGTCCACCGAATCAGCATATTCGTCAATATTGTTGTTGGACGCGATGCGGAATATTCCAATCCGCGTGATCGAAGCAGTCTTGGAGCGTGGATTCAGATTGGTCGGACCAGCGTTGAACAAGCTGAGCGGGAGCTTGTTGTTTGATTTCTGTTTGTAGGCTGGAATCAACAAAATGGAGTCGTGGTCAGCTTTTCCGAAAGGGGGCGGGGGAGGGCCTTATAGCGTCGCGGAAATTAGTATAACAATGGTCTAGTGTTTTTCCAGCCTGGTAGCACAATCGATATGCTGATAGAATTTGGGAGTTTTGTTTTAGATTAGCCTTGTTAAAATCCCAGCTACGATGAATGCAGCTCAGGTGTGTGGTTTCCAGTTTACAAAGAGTCAGATAAAGTTCGTTCAGGGCATCGATGTATTGCTTGGGGGGATGTATACGGCTGTGATTATGATTGACGAGAATTCTTGGTAGATAATGCGTCGACATTTGATTGTGAGGAGTTCTAGATCAGGTGAACAGAACGACTTGAGTTCTTGTGTGTTGTTATGATGATCACACCATTCTCGTTACTTCTTGCAACTATAGGGGGTGCTGTTGCATTAGCATATTTGTGTCTCCAATTAAACTGCTCGGTGCTAAATTCTTGATCGTACAATATGCATATTATTGTTATTATTGGTAGAAAACCTTCTAGTTTCTATAGAAGTTGGAATTTTGTCTCTGAGTGGTACAGAACAATTTCTACAGCACTTTTCATGACAGGTTCAGATTTCAGAAATTTTTACTCTGATCTGGGGTCTGTTTATAAGGCACAGTGATGCTATGAAGGACCGACACTGCTACGTCTTCCTCTGGTGTCTGTACGTCATCACGTTTCAATGAAGTCGATGGGACGTTCACAGCCATTATAAATGACAAAATGTACAGAGACCCTCTTTCTCAACTTGCGTTCAAGCGTGAAGGCCATCGGACTGCCTCGTTCAATCGTTTTCTAACCAGCAATATTTCTCCGGTCATGTTTTCAGTCGTTATAGTTGTTAAACATCATAATGTAGTTAATTTGAGCCGTTTATATCAATTTATATCCGTTTAGTGCGATTTTGAGGAATTTCTTTGTTGTGCGTTCTGAAAGTTTGGACACACGTTTTAGGGAGTCGGTCGTTGGTGGTGAACATTTCGAGGACAGAGGATCTCGACCAAAAGACGTTTATAACATAGAAAGGATACATTGCCAAGAATATGATGGAAGAACAGCTCAAAGTAAGCAATATTTAATATGATAAACCGTGTTTCTGTCGAAATATTTAAACGCATAATTCGCCATTTTGTTTGGTATAGCTTCACTTGGCACCCTGTATTGAAAAGTAAGGATAATTTAAAAATGTAAATCCGCGGTTGCATTAAGAATAATTTGTCTTTCGATTGCTGTCAACCCTGTATTTTTTAGTCAAGTATATGATTAGCTTTCAATTAAACTAGATCACTCTGATAGATGACGTCAGACATATTGAGGCTTGTTCCTAGTATTTTTATTGTGTAACACGGTTTTGTATGCTAAATATGCACCTTTTCGAACAAACTGTATATGTATATGTAAATGATGTTACAAGGAGTGTCATCGGAAGAATTCTGAGAGGTTAGTGAAAAATTAATATATTTTGGCGGTGATTACGTTATAGCGCTCTTTGGCTGGAATCGATGCTCTGGTAACGTTTGTTCATGTGGTATGCTAACTTATGATTTATTGTGTTTTCGCTGAAAACGCTTAGAAATCTGAAATATGGTCTGAAATCAAAAGAACTGGGTCTTTCCATTGCTATGCTTTGTCTATTTTATGAAATGTTTTATGATGAGTAAATTGGTCATACACGTTGCTCTATCTAGTAATTCTAGTCGATTTGTGATGGTGGGTGCAATTGTAAACTGTGATTTCTACCTGAAATATGCACTTTTTTCTAACAAAAACTATCCTATACCATGAATATGTTATCAGATGTCATCTGAAGAGGTTTTTTCTTGGTTAGTGGATATCAATATCTTAGTTGAGCCGAATTGGTGATAGCACCTGAAGGAGTAGAAACTGATGGAGTTAGAATAGTGGTGTATTTTGCTAACGTGTTTAGCTAATAGATTTACATATTTTGTTTCCTGTAAAACTTTTAAAATCTGAAATGGTGGTTTTATTCACAAGATGTGTATCTTTCATCTGGTGTCTTGGACTTGTGATTTAATGATATTTAGATGCTACTATCTACTTCTGAAGCTATGCTAGCTATGCTAATCAGTGTGTGGGGGTGGGGGGTGCTCCCGGATCCGGGTTGATACTCGTGAAAGGTTAATCATAAGGCATACCCCCCCGCCCCTCTTCTTACCAGAGAATGTTTGTTTCTGTCGGCGCGATGCATGAAGAAACCAGCTGGCTGCACGCCTCCGTTAGCGTCCCTTGAGTTAGCCATGTTTCCGTGAAGCAGAGCACGTTGCAATCCCTGATGTCTCTCTGGAATGCTACCCGTGCGGATTTCATCAACCTTTATTGTCAAGAGACTGGACATTGGCAGTAGTATGCTAGGGAGTGGAGCGCGATGTGCCGTCTCCGAAGCCTGACAGAGACGCCACGTTTTCTCTTTTTCGGCGTCGCACAGGGTCGCCGGCTGGGATCAGATCCATTGTATTGGGTGGAAGGCAAGACACTGGATCCGTTTCGGGAAAGTCATATTCCTGGTAGGAACGATGATGAGTTGACGTTAATCGTATATTCAGTAGTTCCTCCCGACTGTATGTAATGAAACCTAAGATTACCCGGGGTACCGATGTAAGAAATAACACGTAAAAAAACAAAATACTGCATATTTTCCAAGGAACACGAAGCGAGGCGGCCATCTCTTTTCGGCGCCGGAAGTATAGGCTTAACAGGCTTATTCTTCAAAGCAGTCAACACTCACATTTTTTWAAACCCAGGCTTGACCATGCACTCTCCACCATAGCCGCGAGAAGTAGAGGTGCTGCTGAGGGTGCTGCAGCACCCCCTGAAAAATCTGAAAAAAATCAGTTTTTCCCCCCACAAAAGTACTGGGCTTTACTAGTCCTGTATTAGCTGTCTGTAGCACGGACAAAAACACAATTCTACCCCTCCCCCCATCCAGCGGCTATGTTCTCCATCATATTCCACACTGTAGAGAAAAGTAGAGGACAGTCATTGAGCACTACACATGAGACACGTGTACGAGCACACACACGAGGTCAGCATATAACATTGTCCAGGAGATGGTAAGAATGTTTGGGTTACAGTAAATGATGATAAATAGCCTGATAATTCAGAACCAGGTCTGATATGAAGACGGATCGACATCAAACCCTCTACGTAGCCTCTACATCTCCAGTGTGGATCCTCTAAAGTAGAGAGCAGTCGGACACCTGTGTCTCCTGGG
Source organism: Salvelinus sp. IW2-2015 (assembly GCF_002910315.2). Classification (NCBI taxonomy): domain Eukaryota; kingdom Metazoa; phylum Chordata; class Actinopteri; order Salmoniformes; family Salmonidae; genus Salvelinus; species Salvelinus sp. IW2-2015. The sequence continues at coordinate 5,054,483 of NC_036856.1, read as the reverse complement.
TGATTGTAGCTCAGGTCCAGCTCTCTCAGGTGTGAGGGGTTTGACCTCAGAGCTGAGGCCAGAGAAGCACAGCCTTCCTCTGTGACTACACAACCTGCATTTAACATGATTTGAGAACAACCCCCCTCCCCCAAGACTTTCAGTAATAGCGTCCAGAAGCAATGTCTTTATCTACTGTCAGTCAAAAGACACACGGTAAGACGTCAGATTTAGATTGCATTGGCTATATTGATATTTGTAAAAAGTTATCATTTGTGACCTGTTGCGGGTCACTACTTCACAGGAGAGCCGTTTGAACGTAAACATATATTGTTTTTAATCAAAATGCGTTTTTTGGCATAAATGCCTTCTCGAACATGTGAACTTTCATATGCCTTAATAACAAACTTGTATGCCATCAGTAAATACGAATAAAATTGTTAATTTACGAGCCCAGTTGGTTTAGCCACAGAAAAAGACAGCAACCTTCTATCTAGCCATTATTGGCTGAGAAAATGAGTGAGCAGAACGTGCTGAGAGATGAGTTTGGATTAGTCTACCATATAGCACGCTTCTGTCTATTTGAGCTGGTCAGTCTGTGTTTGTAATCCTGTCTAACGCAGCTTTTTTTATTGCYTAGTAGAATTGCATAAGTTTTGCTCTCCACTTTCTGGAGGACAAAGTTTTGAAATCAATGGAATTCGAGTATGATAACTAAGGAGATGGAGAAAACATATCCCAGAGATAAAACACATCATAGGCCATATCCCTGGATCATTTCTACCAAAGCTTTACTGGCTACATGTACTTATTAACGTTGTTTGAGGAAGACTGTCACTAACTAAAATTAAGTAACTTTAGATTTCACTAGTAATCCCTTAATCCAGGAAATCACTTGAATTAACATGATCCTTTACTCTCTCTAACGGTATAAATATATTGCTCTATGTATTCACTCTTCTCTTAGACTAGCAACACAGTCATTTACAGGTTTATTTTCTGAAACACTTACCGTGTGTGTTCTCTCCGTTTTAAACATGACGCTCTCCTCAAGTCTTCTCAAAATGTATCCGGAGATTTGAGATGTATGTCGAGACYAACATTCCTTTTCCACATCCCTCCCACATGTGACATGCCAAACCTGTACTGCTTCATTCCCTGCGTGATAACAATCGTTTTAACCATCCCCATGCAGGCACGTGTGGTGAGCACTTTCATTGTCATCTGATGTAATGCACATAATATCTACTGTATATCTCTACACTATAAAACATGATAATAATAGTTTTCTTTATACACAGTTGAAGATACTATATATTTTTGTAAAACGAAATACATTCTCTTCCTGTAAGCCACAGTCATGGTAGTAAGGTCTGTCTGCATTTTTTACTCAAATCAAATCAAATTTTATTGGTCACATACASATAGTTAGCAGATGTTATTGTGAGTGTAGCGAAATGGTTATGCTTCTAGATCCGACAGTGCAGCAGTATCTAACAGGTAATATCTAACAATTCCACAATAAATCCTAAAATCGATATGCTGATAGAATGTAGGTAGCCTTGGTCCAAAAATGTATCTTTGTTAAAATCCCCAGCTACAATAAATGCAGTCTCAGGATATATGGTTTCCAGTTTGCATAAAGTCKAGTGAAGTTCCTTGATGGRCMTCTTGGTATCCGCTWGCGGGGGGATAWACACYGCTGTGACGATAACCGAGGAGAMTTCTCTTGGGAGATAATACGGTTGGTATCTGATTGTGAGGAATTCTAGGTCAGGTGAACAAAAGGARTRGAGTTCTTGTARGTTGTTACAATTACACCATGAGTCGTTAATCATGAAACACACACRCCCGCCCTTCTTCTCACCGGAGAGATGTTTATTCCTGTCGGCACGATGCACTGAAAATCCCGTTGGCTGTACGGACTCCGACARCATGTCCCCAACTAGCCATGTTTCCGTGAAACAGAGTATGCTACAATCCCGGATATCTCTTTAGAAAGCAACTCTTGCCCTGATTTCGTCGACTTTGTTAACTAGGAACTGGACATTATTAAAGTAATAAGAGTAATATACTCAGAAGCGGTGGGTGCATACGAAGCCTCACTAGAAGACCACTCCGGCACCCTCTCCTCCGGCAGCGTTGTTTTGGGTCGGCCTCTGGAATCAGTTCAAATGCCCTGGGAGGTGCAGGCAAAGGATCCGCTTTGGGAAAATCGTATTCCTGGTCGCAGTGCTGGTTGTGCTGGTAAGTTGACGTCTCTCTGATATCCAATAGTTCTTCCCAGCTGTATGTAATAACACTTAAGGTTTTCTGGGCTAACAATGTAAGAAATAATACATAAAAAAACYAAATACTGCAGAGTTTCCTAAGGACTAGAAGTGAAGCTGCCATCTCAACAGTAAAGGAGCATTAMATGGTATATTTGGACCATTGTTTTATATATCCACACAACTAACAAACCTTACACATAACACATACATCTGTGTCAGCTCCCTGCYGATTCTGGAAGTTGTCACAGGGGCACAGCTGGCATCCACATGGCACATCTGTAGCACGTTACACACAACTTTATCCTCTAGCTATAAACTTTCCCCAGGAAACATTACATGGGAACATCTGCTTAGATGGTTTGCATGTCTGCAATATACTTCAGAAAAACACATATAAGTACCGGGACATTCCTAATGTGTACACCAGTATGTGGCATGCAATGTCATTCCTCATCAGCAGGTGGAGCCAGAGATTCATGAGAGGTGGTTCATGGGACAATGAATGGGAAAACTCAGCATGCTGATACCGCACTGTATTTATGTCATCTGAAGTAGACCAATAATCCTACTCATTACAATTGTGTATAGGGGATGCCTCAGAAAGACATTTGTTCAAAGCACAGATGTTTTATGAAAAGACTGGTTCAGTTCTCAAATGAAATCAGTTCACTGAGCATTTTTAACGACATGGATAAAGTAGTGAAGAAACTGTATAGCACAAAAACATGACAGTGTTTGGAACCTTTCAATCAACACAGGCTGGGGAATCATCAAGCACAAAGGTACTTGAGTGGAACCCCTGAGAAGGCCTGTGTGTTGGCGGTGACCCAGGTCAGTGCACGGGCACGGCCCTGGAGGGAGGGCGTCTGCTAGCCAACCGCTAAACACCTCAATTAAGCCTTTTATGACGAGCTTAGCTAGCAGCTAGCACAGGTGCAGGACAGGAAGCCAGCCTCATTAACCAAGGAAGAAGAAGAGGGGGGCATGGGCCAGCGGTGAGGCCACTGTCGTCACATGTTATTGGAGGGTTGAATGATGCCATTGTCCTTGCTCACAAAGAGGGAGAAGGGGGAGAAAGTGGAGGGGAGAGTTGACCAGTCTTAACCTCTTGCGGGGTAGAGCTGTGACTCTCTCAAGAACTCTTCAAAGCTCTTCAAAGTGCCTGGGGCTGTCAGCTGTGTGGCTGACAGGGCCCAGGTCACATCATCCCAAATGGCAACCTATTCCCTATTTAGGGCACTACTTTTGACCAAGGCTCTGGTCAAAAGTAGTCGCTATACAGGGAATGCGGTGCCATTAGGGACGTAGCCAGGGAGATTCTTCTCCGCTCCATCTCAGCTGTTCCATGCTCATTAAAGGCTGCATCCTGACTTCATGTGAATAAAATACAACTTGCAGGTGCAACTACAATGTATGAATTATTTCATTCAAGTTATTCATGCATAGATCCAGTTTCAGTCCAAGCACTGTGGTATATGGAGAAGTACTGTCAGTATCAAGGTGAACTTGTAACTGATTACATATAGGCCTAATCCATTACATGTAACTGATTACYAAAAACTGTAACTGTAATCCGTTATGTTYCCAGCAAAAATATTGTAATCAGATTACAGTTACTTAAAAAAACAAGGATGACTTTTAAATTCAGAAAAAKTACTTTGACACCTTTCTGTTTTCTCGATGACATTCAAATCAGTTCAAGTTTGTTCCGCGTGAGCGAGTCTGACCACAAGTCAGAGACCACTATGATGACACGCCAAATGCGTTTGATGGTTGGTGGGAAATGAGCAGGAATAGTGCAAGCTATGTCATCCAATTGTCCGACTGCTGTCGGCATCAAAGATTATACGACCGGCTTGAATAAACACTTGGAGGTAAGGACGACAGCACTGGTGTAGACTATGAGAGATATGGATATCACTTAGACCTATTATCGATATCTACTGTAGCAATTGTGTGAATCACACTGCTGCTCTCTCAATGATTTGCACTTTACGAATTGCGGTTGTTGTAGATGGCTGTTCACAAATCAATCATTGTCTATGCAACTCGTGGACAGTCAGTGAAAAATGTGCTCTTGCAACAGCTGCATAGAGCGGATCCCAGCCTATAGACTAAAGGCTTGAGGGAGTTCCTCCCTTGTAAACTTCTCCGTGGTATTGTGCTCCACACATACTGTCAAAAACAAGTTTAATTTAAGGAGACGACGAGTAGGGCTTTTATTTCTCAATCTAATTCATGCTGATTAAAAAAATACAATTCATAGGCCTAACGGACACGTGCTTAAACTCGCACACTTTTGATAGACTTTAGTAGCTGCAAATTATCGAGATGCCAAACTTGTCACCCATACAGATTCAATTCAATGAATGAAGTACTCCGATTCCTAAATCTATGGCGCCACCAACAAAAATGTCAACAATAGGCCTATAGCAAATGCAGCACGTGGAATTCATTTTGTCCCGTCATGCAAACAGCACTTTTCGGTAGMGCTCAATGCATGCCATTCCACGAGAGCAGCATTTCTCTTTCAACCATGTTTTCGACTAATGACAGGACACGTGACAGACTTTGGTTTTTCATGTAAATACAGTGTCTTCAGAYAGTAGTCACATCCCCTGACTTTTTCCACATGTCSTTGTGTTACCCAGGGTGGGATTCAAATGGATTGATGGATAATGGTGAATTCCACTTTGACACATTATGGGGTGTTGTGTGTAGATCAGTGACGCAAAATCGCGATTTAATCCATTTGAAATTCAGGCTGTAACACGGGAAAATGTGGAATAAGCCAAGGGGTGTGAATACTTTCTGAAGGCACMAATGGTTTAGCCTAATCTTTTAACTATCCGTATTGAAGTAGAAAGCAACGGGTTAGAAGCCTASATCACCCACAAAGTAAAATGCAACATCCATTCATAGCCAGCTATGTAAACTTTAACATTGATTTATCCTGCAATAGTTATCGTTCAATTGGTAACATACATTTTTGTCTTCTTCCAATGTCTCTTAAGGGGAAAGTAATCCAAAAGTAACTGAATGTAATCCGATTATGTTACTGAGTTTGGGTAATCTAAAGGTTACATTACTGATAAACATTTTGGACAGGTAACTAGTAACTGTAGTTTCCATTTAGAAAGTAACCTACCCAACCCTGGTCAGTACTGTATTAAATAATCAAATAACAAAGCTGGAATCCTTAATGGTGAAACTGCCACCTCCGTTTGCGATATTACAACCACAAAGAAGTTACTGCAAACAATGAACACTGGTTGGTTCCTCGGACATCATCGAACACAGGATAYAACAGCAGCATATGTACTGCAATTTCGTATTTTTTTACCATGGTGCGCGACGCTCACGATTCCTCAACAAAATAAAAAACAATAACAGCCATGAGGCGGACAATGGCACTGCTTCCCCTACTGCGGATTCCATCTTTAATGGTAAGGTCAAAGATTACAAGCAGAGGTATGCACATTTAGTAGGCTTTATCTTTCCATTCTCTTGATTTTATGGAAAGGCCTTCTGACATTATAGTATAGAATAGCCATTAGATGGCAGGATTAGATCATCCTTTCAGACTGATAGCTTAAATTCGCTTAATACACACACTCAAATCACAATGGCTTTGTACACTGTGTATACGCGTATCTCTTAGACATTCTGGAACAAATCATGTTATATTTAATATAAAGCATAATCATTATTGATGCTGTATGTGTTGAGTTTATGTCAAGTTATGTTCCTCCTATTTCATTATTCAATTCAGCATAAATACCACTGACCTACTGTCCCCATTCCCATTCTTTCCACTAGGTGGTGCTGTCTTCCAATGACAACCAACAGAGTTTGCGAGATACAGTTCCTCCTGTCCGTTTTCAGTTACCACTGCTATGCCAAAGATGCAATCAGCTCAATTAGAGGAGACACTATTGACCCATAGACATGTACAAATATCAAAATACATGACACCACCACAGCGCGGCTACAACTCAGCTCCATCTGAGTACATCTGCCAGAAGACCACCAGGAGAAGCTGGATGTAAAGAGCGGATTGCTATGTTTATAAAGCCATTCACATTTCAGCAAAGATCCTTTGCATTCCAATCACTGAACGTTTCTATAAATGCCCACACCCATTCCACGTTCTTTGCAGCCAAACGACACGTATGGCTGAATGGCATGTATGGCCATTCTGTTTGGGAAATGATTTCCATATATATTTATGGGCCTTGAGTGTTCATGCCATGAGGATGATGACCAAGATGATATATCACAGATTGAAAATGTCGTCGCTCTGTGTCCTAAATGGCACCCTATTACCTGTACAGTGCACTACGTTTAACCAGGGCCCATAGGGCTCTGTAGTGCACTACGTAGGGAAGAGGGTGCCACTCGGGACGCAGGCGCAGCTGTGTCTCACTGCCATGTTCTCCATCTGCAAGGGTTTAGAGTGAGGGGATGGTTCCGTTGTTGATTTGTGCAGTGATCGTCCCAAATGAAGCCAACCACACAGACGTCAGAAGCATCCCTAAAGAGGACGCATCCCAGTTTCACAGTCTACTCAGTGCCTTCCCCTCGCACGTCAACAGTCAAAACCAGCGCATACCCGGAATGCTTGGGAAACTCGATGCAGATTCGAAAGATGCACCGACTCAAACCCAATTGCTCGGATTAAATCACACACCCGCAACTTCATGCTACCACGTCCACACACTTGGATGTGTGCAAACAATCCCACGTGTACACGAACACGCACGCACTCCCACACGCGCACACACATACTGTATCTGCCACTGAAGAGCCATCAAAAAGTGGCCTTGGACATTCTAACTGCTCTTTTCTTTTGAGTGAGAGGACTGAAGCAGCTGAAACCGTGTGCTTACGAGTTACGTTCTAGGTATGGAGAACCTAAACAAATACAAGGGTTCTCAAAGGAGCCGGCTTCTTTTCCTCCTTCCGTCTCTTTAGGGTTGAGGAGTTTGACAAAGGCAAACAAAATAAGGCACAGTAAGCAACTTTTCCACGCCAGTGGCCCTGGACACAGCGTGTAGCCTGGAGAAAGAGGGGTGGAGGGGGGGACAGAGTCAGTCATAGAGGAGGGGGGACACACAGATGGTAACACCTTGAATACGTCGGACTAAACCCACAGTGTGGCTCGGGTCAAAGGGCACCGGAGTCGACAAGCGCCACAAACCTGAATGGAAGGCCAATTGTAGCCCCAATTGAAACAAGAGAACAGACAAACAATCCTCACTGGACTATAGTGAAAATCCACATGTAAACAACACCCAGTGGAAATAACTCTTACTGGCATGTTAAAGGGAGAGTTAACCTAAAATACAAAATGACATATGACGTATTCTGCAAGCAGTCTATGGATAGAGTAAGACAGCAACCCACGGGTAAGGAAATCAATATGTCCCTTTGTACTTATCCTTTTAGCTTTGGTGGGATTTGACTGAGTTGCTTGGGGTTTTAGAAGGGTTTTAGAACTGGTTTGTCAAGAACTAAGAAATAGGACTTTCTCGTGTCATTCCCAAGGTTCATTTTGTAAATGGCATTGCTGATCAAAAGTCCCGCCCCGACCCGTGCGTCTTGGCGAATGTAACTGCGGGGTGTTTTGTTCCTCGTCTTGATCGAAGTACCCTCCACTGAATAACAGGACATCCACAGGTGGTACAAATTCATTACAACCTTACAGTATATCATTCTGTGTGACCTCCATGGACAATCCAATGAGGTACTGATGGGATACTCCCCCCCCCCCCCCCCCCCCCCCCCCCCCCCCCCCCCCCCCCCCCCCCCTCCCCCCCCCCCCCCCCCCCCCTTGTCATTTGCTGTGCGTGAATTACCCTTCGGGGACACTAAAGATCTATTGAATTGAATTCGATTGAATTGACATTTAGTTGAAAATCCTGGTATTGAAATGTCTGGCACAGTAAAATAAAACCATGTAGATGTGTCTTTATGATAGATCTACATGACAACATGGGGTATAGTTGTCGCCATGGAGATGTCCACGTTTAGCGGTGTATGTACGTATAGTTCCTCGTTACCAACATTCAATGGATCAAAAGTGATTAGACCTTCGGCTGCAAAGGAAAGCTGCAGTTTTACGATGCAAATCACAAACGCACAAAAAAAAGAGGGTTTTGATATGCAAAACTGGGATTCATTAATGGAATTATCTCCTGAGTCTGAGCTGGAGGCGTGGAGCCACATGCAGAATGGGTTCTGTGTCCGAAATTGCACCTTAATCCCTTTATAGTGATCTACTTTTAACCGGGGCTCAAACAGCCATTTGGGACTTATAGTCTGAGCCTTTTACAATCAGCCCAGTCAGTACAATCACCAACCTCACCAACAGGTTGACTGGGACCCATGTTAATAAAGCGTCTCAGAATGCTGTTCTAGGATCAGGTCATCCCTGGCCATGTGTTCTTATTCATTATGATCTAAAAGGCTAAACTGATCGTAGATCAGCAGTCCTATTCTGATACACTGATCAGGTATTCTCAACCAGACAGCCAATGAGCCCACTTTAAAATAACACAGACTGATGATCAGAAATAGTCTAACCAACATTCTGAAATTACTTTTTCAGTTGGCAATGTAAATCAACATTCTGAAGAGTTTTAAAGTAGCCATGCAAGGTTTGATGAGTCATGACGATGAGTAGCAACAGATAGCGTTTTAGCATCTAAAACCTTTGTTATATCTTCCTATTTCCCATACACACTCAACAACAACGGTTGGAAAGAGAGAGAATCTATGAAGCAAGGGCCCGGGCCTGCTAATTAACCAATTACTAGCACTAATTGCTGGTCTCCTGAGGAGAGGTTAAGGAGTGGGATCAGGTCCTCCCTGGGCGCCGCTGGCTGGCTGTCTGCCACTGTGTCATCCATCCTGGGGCCTAATCGAGTTATCATATCAACAAATCTCTCATCAGGGGCCCCGTGGCTGACACTCCCAGAAAGAGACCCAGAGGGGGACGACAAATTTCCAGCAGCAGGACGCTGGAGCTCGCCTGCCAGGCTGGATGAAAGGTACCTGCAGCCCCCGGGTTAAGCTCCCGTTGGGAGGACACTCACGCTGGGCAACACGGCCACAACTCTACCCCCTTGCTCTGGAGTGGGGCGGGGGGGGGGGGGGTGTAGGAATCAATGAGGAATAGAAGGAGGACATTATTTAGTGGACACACAATGGCTAGGGAGAGAACACAATGTGGGTGCCATGCAGAGTTTGGCGGGGCGCGCAGGGGGAACCCCTGTGGCTATGAGAGGGAACTGGGGGGGGGTCAGGGTTTTAAGGGCCGTGTGGCCCCTGACTGGGAGGAGGTTAATGTACTGTTAATCTGGTCAGGGACGCGCCTCGGACCCTCATACATCACTCACTGACAACAGCAGCACTCACTGATGACCATACCAAATCCCTGTCATAAATTCTTGGCGGCTGCATGAATGAAGCTCTCTCATCTCTCTCTCTCCACTGACCGACGCTACTTGATGGCTTTCATTCTCAGAAAAGAACCTTTGCGCGTGCACGTTCTAGCTGAGGTGAACAAAAAACAGCTGATCAGAATTCGATACTTGCGGAATACATCAAAGTGGTAGGGCAATGGCAATGGCTAGAAGCAAGTGTGAACGAGTGAGAACCAGAATGAAACGAGCTATGAAAAGGAGCATGTCTGTGCAAGACGAGCTATATGAGTCAAGACAATAAATAGCTCTTCGTTTGTTGCGTTAAAACATGAAGTTAACCCCAACTAAACTAATTGAAGTGCTAGATAGAACTGCAAGGTGATTCATCGAGTAATTCATGGCTGAGAACGTTTTTTATCTCACTCTGTCAAGGAAAGGCGATGAGTCCCGTGTCGAGAGAGAGAGATAAGAGTTGTGTGTGTGTGTGTGTGTGTGTGTGTGTGTGTGTGTGTGTGTGTGTGTGTGTGTGTGTGTTGTGTGTGTGTGTGTGTGTGGTGTGTGTGTGTGTCTGTGTGTGTCTGTGTGTGTGTGGTGAAATGTTCCATGGAGGCCGATTCCACATTTCTGCGTGGTCAAAGAAAAGTGTGTGTTTATGTTTCTCTTGCTGACGGTGCATGCAGGCGTGAGACTGAACATTCCCGGGAGGCACCGAGGTGTGATAAGGAGAAAGATCAGGGAGATGAGGTGGGTTTTTGGCTTAATGCATATACAAATGTTTGACGTGGTCTCTCACCACACCATCCTAGACCCCCCATTCCCCTTCACACACACACGCACACGCACACGCACACACACATCCTTCACATGATTCACACACACCCATATCAACAATGGAACTTATCCAGATACCATCAGAGATTTTTTTTTTTTTTTTCAGCTGGATAAAAGATTTTTATCATGAAAAGTGCTGAGGTATGGACTTCTTCTGTGCTTAGCAACGAGCCTCTGACCTCACCACTCGTTACTGCCTCTTACGGGCCCATTAATTGAATTACCTATTCATCGAAAAGTAGAGACTGCACGGAATTAGCCTCTCCCGCTCTGCTACCTCTTAATGTTAAGAGCCTCCTTTATGCCTTCTTGACTCCTCTCTATTGAGCCTCCCTCTCTCCTCCCTGGGAGTGGAGTGTTGCGGAGGGCAGGGCAGGTATGGAGCAGCCCAGAGGGGGGCTGACCTCTGGCCCTCACTCTGGAGAGGGACTCAGGCCCCATCCAGCCATCACAATGCAGGCAGGACGCAGCCCTCCGCGGCTGCCTGCTGATCCCCACAATGAGGCCCTTTGGCTGGGCCGCTGTGGGCAGAAAGACCCCCTGGAGCTCCAGCCGCCATCCGGAGGTCTTTCACTGCTCTCCCCTATTTCGGCCAGGGCCAAGCTTCCAGTCAGGGGGGGGTGGTTCACACAGAAAGAGAGGGAAACTCTCTTTATGAAATAATGAAGGAGATACAAGAGGGACAATGGTCTTTTAGAGGGGCATCTTAACCCGCAACAAACAGTGTCAACATCTGTGGTGGCGGATGACACAATGTCCGCTCCGAGAAAAAAAAGCCCTTCCTTCTGGGCAGTCAAAGTGAAAAGGCTACAGTGTTTGTTTTTTTTGTTTTTTGTTTATGAGAGGGGATTTGGTCGAGTCTTTGGCCCGTCTCTTTTAGGCGGCAGTTGAACCGCACCGTGATGCTCCACGGACGACTTTGTCTCACTCGAGAGCCGGAGCGAAAGATGAAGTGAAGCTCGAAGAGCGGGAGCTTTCTTCCCATGGCTCTCCCCGAAACAGATTATTGTCGTACACATCTAGGAAACCGCATCAAAGTCCCCGGGGGAGTGTAGCAGGGTAGAGATAGTGTGGGATGATGTGTGTGTCTGGGTGTGAGGGGGGTTGTGCAAGGACACATGGTGTGTGTGTGTTGAGTATGTGTGTGTGTGGGGCGGCCACACACTAGCCCCAGACGTGTGGGAGTGTAATAGCTTTTCAGGGGGGAGAGACGTTCGGTCACAGTCCCTCTCTTTCTCTCCGTCTCTCTATTGTGTGGTCACCCCTCAGCCATGCTAATGCTAACCTACAGTACTGTAGTGACGTAAAGGCCCTCTTCATCTCCCCCACCTCAACGTGAAAGGGACGATTGACTGTGCCGCGGTAGGCTGCAGCCTCATCCCACTCAACCCAATTTATCAGTTGCCGCCAATTGGGCCTAAGTGAGAGCTTATGGGGATCCAGGTGCTTCTCATTAATTCTGCTTTGTTGTGAAGGGGAGGATAGGGGAGGAAGTGCGTGTCCTTGTCCCGACATGTCTGTCTGTAGGGGTTATATGATGCCACCACACGCTGACAGGCACAGCAAACCTGTCATGACGCGGTTCCATTTCMTTTTTTTACACCAAGCAACTGGGGTTTCTGCTGTTTTTTACTGGGAGGAACTTCCTTGGTGGTCAGTCAGATCTGGAAGGTTGTGCGAGAGACCACAAGGCCTATTCCACCCATGCTCTACCAAGGCTTTCCAGCACACAGCTTTGACCTACTACAGTAGCTAAGGGAGGAAGCCTTTTAGGTACTAGCTAAACAGAAAAACAGAGAGAAGTCTCTCGGAGTCCTGTGGTCACCTGAGTGGAGTTTAGTAGTCTGCTGAGTGTCTCGCCCCTCATTTCCTCCTCTCCCTCTCAGACACACATGGACAGGCAGACGGATGGAGTGACGGACGGACCGACAGACAGACAGGCAAACAGAGGGACTTAATCTCTACAAGCAGTGCGGACAGTTCCTGTGACATGGGGGATAACCACTCCAACACTCCAAAACATTGAAAGGCTCGTCAAAGAAATCAGCCTCTTTGAGCGGCATTAGCCCTCGGCCCCCTGAGTAGTGGATGCCTGCGCGGCTTTAGCATGCCACTGAACCAGGCGGTAATGTTCATTACCCGAACCCGAGGGAGAGGACAGGGGGGGAACACCTTTGTTCACCCGGGAGAGCCCGGGCAGCATTAGGGATGACTGACCTGTAGCTAATGGCGCTGGGTGAGAGATCGAGCGGAGATGAGGGAGAGATGGAAGGGAGACGAGAGGGGTGCCCTCCAAATGATAATCTCTTGTATTCCACCCCCCACGGTGCTCCTCATTTACACCCCCTCGTTGGCGCCTAAGCTCCTTATCGCCCAAATTACAATTATTGCAGGAGAATCCCATACACCCCTCTGCTCCCTCACGTCCCCCATCCACCCCCTGGAGAGGTAGGCCCGCTCTGGGAAGCACTTGTTGATGAAGTGTCTTTGATACGCATATAATCAATGTTTCATTGCGCATCAACTGCTTTTCATTAAAGCGGTTACTCACTTGTTTTTTTTTATTGCGTTCTTCTTTTGGAGGAGTACAAAACAAAAAGAAGTGGAAAACGAATCCCTTTCGCTGCACGACGACGGGCTGCCCCCCCCCCCCCCCCATTCAATTAACCCCAAGGAATTCTGGGTGTATGGATGAACATGCACACACACCGCAGTGTGCCTTTAACGACACACAATAACAGCATGGTCAATGTCTCCGTGCTGATGTAATACGTGGGTTTAGGGAAGAAGGGCAAATAATAAAAGGAGTCACTTCAAAAACACAAATTCGGTGGTCGTGACGGTTGTTTTAACGGGTGGACCGTTAAACGCCATCTAGCACTGAAGAGAACCTATAAATCCAGCGGTTGTTCCTAAATCATTTTATACGCCACAACAAACAGGAACAGAATGCCTCTCTCTCTCTCTCTCTCTCTCTCTCTTTTCTTTTTCCTCTGGACTTGCATATCGTGCGTTCACATCAGTGTTCATTTCGTCAACAAAAATAGTGACTAGAATATTTGGTCAAATACCTATTTTTCAGTGGCAATTGATGATAATATAGCCGACTAAATAGACCCGGAAAAAACTATAACTAAACTAAAATGATTATGCATTTAAGTTGACTACAATGAAATTATCTCTGTGACTAAAATCAAACTAAGTGGACTGGACAAAAGTTTCTGGAGAGATAAAAAGCTTTTCAGTGATAAGCACAATTAATATTAGCAGCACAGAAGCGCTGGGCAGTTCTGTTCAGCAGTGGTAAGGACGAGCTACACCTGGAACACAGCRTACATCAGCTGGTGAGCTGCAGGGGAGAAAGTGATGAGTGTGGGCAGACTGGCAGACAGGGTTTGCTCTGGTTTCCGGCTCCACCTCCGATTATTTTTTGAACGTTTTTGAACGTTCAGATTAAAACATGCTATGTAGTACAAACATGCTTCTCTGATATGTTAAAGGAATAACGTCGCTCTATTCATGGAATTTCTATCTGCAATATTTGAGAGCGTTATGTAACTGAATGAGGCCCTGGTTACATTACCAGTAGCCTGTATGCAAACATTTGGTGGCWCAGAAAGACAGGAAAAGGGATAGCAAACAATTTATTGACTAAATTCCTCTTGCCACCACACTATAGCTGACTGGGTAAAACACTTTATTTTGAGTTAATGGGYACCCAGTGACTCACACTTGAGCACTTGGACCAGGACTCAAGCACTGGGACTCAGACATCAGCCATAGGGACTCGTGACTCGACAATTGGTGATTCGGACTTGGACTCGGACTCGAGCACAGGGGACTTGGGGCTCAATTCGGTCTCGAGGTTTAGTGACTCGACTACATCACTGGGCGAAACAGTCATTAGGTCCCCGTCCGTTCTACTTTTGGACACCAGTGTGGCTGCGGGCCGGCGTCTGTGGAACATAGATAACAATGGCGATGACGCGAAACGAGGGACAGAGGTGCAATCCCTACTACTTTGCCAATACGTTGCGGCACCATCTGGTGATTGTGTTACTCTCTCGTTCTCTCTCTGCCCTGGTGCGTGTCTGTTCTGTTTTCTATGTCATGTGTCATATCTATGTGGGGCTGAATTAGGAATTGACACGGCCAGATAATTCTTATATATTCTTATATACACTGAGTGTACCAAACATTATGAACAGCACCCTCCTCTTCAGAATAGCCTCTATTCGATGGGGCCTGGACTCTACATGGTGTCGAAAATGGTTCCACTCGGATGGCGGCCCATGTTGGCTCCAATGCTTCCCACAGTTATGTCCAGTTGGCTGGATGTCTTTTGGGTGGTGGACCACACGGAAAACTGCTGAGCGTGAAAAACTTAGCAGCGTTGCAGTCCTTGACACACTCAAACCGGTGCGCCTGGCACCTACTACCATACCCCGTTCAAAGGCACTTAAATCTTTTGTCTTGCCCATCCACCCTCTGAATGGCACACGTACTGTACACAATCCGTGTCTCAATTGTCTCCAAGACTTAAAAATCCTTCTTTAACCTGTCTCCTCCTCTTCATCTACACTGATTGAAGGATGTATTTCTGCTGTTGGGAAGAGAATAGGATGTTATGCAGGAAAATATGTTGGTATGACAAGGCTATGTGGAAGTCCGTGATTTAAGTTTACTATAGGTTAATGAGGTTAATACAAATGGGATGTGACTAAAATGAAAGGGCATTTAGTCGACTAAAATGGCCCACTGCTTTCGTCATTTTGACAATAACAAGACTAAATCATTATTCAAATGACAAAAATGTGACTAAGACTTAATAATTTTTTTTGTCAAAATGACTAAGACTAGGCTAAATCTGAAAAAGAGTGGCAAAAAGAACACTGGTTCACACAGGCAGGCCGCAAATAGAAACTGGCTAAACCTCTTCTCTAAACCGCAACCCCTTCTATTAGAGGTAATCCTAATGAATGAGGACTGTGTGTGTGTGTGTGTGTGGATGCACTGACTGCAGCTAGCTTACACCTGGCCCAGCTATTAGCACTAAAGCTGCAGCACTGTCAGGGGCCAATAAAGAAGCTCGCAGGCGTCCACATTTCTTCCTCTCCTTGTATCTCCAACGAAGCCTCTAAAATCACTTAAAAGCATCCTCCATTATTTGGCATCTTACCTCAGACTGGTTTAAAGACATAAGCACACACACACACACACTCTCTCTCTCTCTCTCTAACACACACACACAGACAAGAATGCACACGCGCAAACACACACAGACACACACCCTCTCCCTCATGCACACCCCTCAGGTGAGAGGGAAACAAAAACAAACAGAGATTTTTTCTTCTTCACCGAGAGGTTCTCACACTCGAAGATGGCGGGGGGGGGGGGGGTGTGAGTGTTTGAGGAAGTGCAGCGCATGCTTATCTAGCGGAGGATCAGCATTAGCCAGGTTTGCTCATTGTCAGCATTGTGAGGGTGAGAGGGCCTTTGTGCTGCTGGCTCCCACTGGTTCCACTGTACGGCCTGCTTGAATGCCTGGCTGCCTGCCTGCCTGTCTGCCTGCCTGTCTGAGCTGGAGGAGTGCCTGAGAACCTGCCTGAACGGCGGCTCCGTGTGTGCTCCATCGACAAGCACATGTCAACATGAGGAAGATGGACTGCCTCAGAGTAAGGCGCCCATTGAGCGCGAGTGAGTGAGGGGGTGAGTGAGGGAGGGAGTATGTGAGGGAGGGGTATGTGTGTGTTTGGGTGGGGGGGGGGGGGGGGGGGTCTAGTGTGTGTGTGTTTGTGCATGCGTGTGTGAGCCCCTGTGTGTGTATTGTGTGTGTATTGTGTGTGCTGTCTGTGTGCTTGCGTTTTCTAGAGAGCCATACAGCCTTGGGTTTCTATGGCACCCTAGTTGGGAGCAGAGTTAACAGCTCATTAACACCAATTCATTATGGGCTGTTTCTCCCTCCCTTGTGAAGCTAGCTAAGCATTAGGAGAGGCAGAGCAGGCCCTTCAGACACAGCGTAAATCACTGGGCCCTTCCACACAAGACTCACTCAGAGGGGATGTGAGAGGCTGAGGCCCAGCCAACTAGCCTCCCAGTGAGAAATAGAAAACCTGCGTCCAGCCAAAGTGCCTGACCCCCCACACATGAAATCTATGTGAAATCCTACTTGTGTGTGTGCTTGTGTGTTGAGTGAAAGCACAACGGCACAGCTGCCTTAGAGGGTGGGGTAGGGGAGGGGGTTTGGAGGTTACGGGGGCACAGGGTAGCGAGGTGTGCGTCTGGCAGACCCGGGCTTCTCCCCACCCCATGATTTGCTGCCCTTTTCACCACCTCCACAGTGCTAACACAAGCCTGGCCTAGGGAGTGGGAGAGGGGGAGGGACACAGGGGTTAGAAGGGGTTTCAGTGGTGATACTGTAGGTACGTG
This sequence comes from Salvelinus sp. IW2-2015, assembly GCF_002910315.2. Classification (NCBI taxonomy): domain Eukaryota; kingdom Metazoa; phylum Chordata; class Actinopteri; order Salmoniformes; family Salmonidae; genus Salvelinus; species Salvelinus sp. IW2-2015. The sequence continues at coordinate 5,037,544 of NC_036856.1, read as the reverse complement.
CTCTTGCAGTCATTCACTGTACATACGGCTAAGGGCCCCTGCCCTGTCAAGCACAGAAGAAATACGGAGGACTTTGTCAGTGTACAAAAACGATGTTTGGTGGGTTCTTCACATGCCTTTGCTGTGACACAGAATTCCTGGAGAGGCTGTCAGTAAGTGCGGGGTCAAAGGTCAGGCAACATTGTCCCCTGGGAGGACAGGGCCCAGCGGGAACCGCCACCAAAGATGGTGGATAAATGAAGATGTCCTACTCAGGCCATTTGCCATTGGGAAAAATGGTTAGTTCCGGTCTGCTTAACGGGGTGGCTCTCCCATAGGCACCAATGCATTAGCAGCTAGGTTTGGCTTAATTCATTGACTGTAAATCGCTCAATGGCCACCTATGGTCTGTCCTATGGTTCAAAGCGGGCCAGAGAAGAGAGAGAAATAAACAATCCTCTTATTATCAGGCAAATGAATAGTTGCATGTGGACGAGCCACACACGATTCCCCCAGAGGCGGTTTATATTGGGGTTTGGGCACCATTTTGGTGCGGAACGTATTTCTACTTCAGCACAGAGGCTGATGACGTGAGGGATCATTATATCCACAGCTTTTCTTCTGAAGAGTTCCACTTCTCCCGACCCCCAAACTGGAAGAAAAGAATATAAAACCTATTTTCCATTACGTCTCTTCTTTAAAAATGCTGCCCACTGCCGAAGTGACAGACCCCCAAAAAATATTGGCCCACGTTGTGGGCCGTCAATCACACATCAATGCAAAATAAGGCGATTTGGACCCTCAGCACAGTTAGATCCCCGAAAACACAAAAACAACGACAAAGTTACCTCTGTGTTGTGATGTTTCCTTCTGTATCTCCTCTTCCCTTAATTACAATAAGTTGGTGGCATAATAGGATTGTCAACCACTAAGGAATGACAGCTTAAAAGAAACGCTTTCCAGTTGAAATGTGCCTTTGAGGGCCAATTTTCCAGGGCTTTTTTCGCTTCACTTTAAAGCTCGATCCAATTCAGCAGCCCTTTCAGTGTAACTGGGATACAAATCCATGCCACTTCAGCTATCAGAGGCCCAGAATGAGCATAAAAAAGCTGCATTACATCTGGCTCTTTTTTGAAAGGCTCTTTTTTGGCTTCTCCTCGAGCGGAGCCCCCTTCTATTGCCGAGTGCCGCGGCCCACTTTGGTCTGCCAAGTGTCTCTGTTACTGGGATTCGTCATAGGGGAGTCAGAGAATCGCAGGCGAGACAATGCTAGCGGCCACCATTTCATCCCAGCCCAGTCTCTCTATCTTATCTCGGAAACACCATTGTCATGTCGACTGCTTGCCAAAGAGCCTACCTCGGGCCAGCCCTACAAAAAAAGACCTAGCGACTATTCGCTGAGGTGATTTCTCAGTTAGCCAGTCGTGTTAGCAGACTTCTATTTTCTTTGGTCCTTCCCTTTTTTCTTGCCTCCAGCAGAAGGTTCAACAGATACCAGTAGTGGTTCTGTTTTAGCCATGGTGTCTTAGCGCGGTGGCAGCTAGGCAGGCAGCAGATGCTAGTGATAACCATCCTTAGCCAAGGGCTACTACTGTGCTTTGGCTTCTTTTGTGGGCGATTTCCAGGCCCACTCACGCCATCCTGCGCTATCCGCCCTCCAAGAGGCTCCACAAAAGGGACACATTTGCAACCTTCCCCTGCGATTTCCCTTTTGCCTTTGTTAAAGAGGGGAAAATCACATTCCGATGGCGCCTTAACAAACCCTGCGAATCATTTTCAACGGTTCAGGAATAGATTGGGTCCAAGCAGAGACAGATGTGGGGAGAGAGTAGTAGGGTACACTAGTGATGCCCGTGGCCTCCACGGTGCCTTTACGTTCAAAGACCACCACACAATTAGCGTTAGTGTGCGTGTAAATGCTAAGTGCCTTTCAAAGGGTGCGATTCTACCCTTGATAGCGACCAAAGATGCATCTAAAATCTCTTTCAAGTATCCAAAATCACGAATGTCATCACGAATGTCACTTTTTTCTCTTCTATGTAAATACACACACATGGTCATGTTCGTCAATGGACTTAAATCTCAACGTAATGCGTAAAACCAGTGCAAAAATGATGCAATCCAAACTGCACGTTTCAGATTACGACTTCCCAGGTTGTGCGGTCAGACTGCGCACAGGGGGTTGGGGGAAAGGAGCAACTAGCACCTCATTCACCCCTCTTTACCCCTCCTCACCCCTCCCCTGGTCCGGATAAGCAGGGGCTCCTCTCGCCTGCTCTCTCTGACAGCTCGGAGCTGCGATTGAGAAGGGAAACTCGTAAAAAAATCAAATAYATATTTTTTTTTACAAGGCGCTCTTAAGAGGTCTGCTGAGGAGAGGCCATTTGCGGCCGGTTTTGCTTTAGTCTAATGGGGTGCAGCCCGTAGACCTGAGGCCAACACTCCAACATTGCCCACCTTAGTCTAGTCTCACTAGAAGATGAGGAACTTACTATTCTCCAAAAGCACTGACATTTTCATTCTCCTAGAACCGTGTATCAGTGGTCTATTCTTCTTGACTGTGTACCAGTGGTCTATACTAGCCTCCTGTCCTATTACGCACCAGTTTATGTACGCTTAAAAAAAAAGATGGGTAAGGAACAGTCCCTTTCAGAGAAAGGAGAAAAAGGAAGGAGGGTATTTGGGAAAATTAGGACACAGTGGATTTCTATCCCCTGCAGACAGATACACTCTAACTTTCCACACCTCTCCATATCCACTATGGACTCTCTTTCACTGAGGAGGGACATTTCTTCCAGCAAAAACTCAAACTCATGATGTAATTCAAAGTGCCCGAGCGCAAGCCAGTGACGTTAATATCTTAATTCAGAGTAGTAACCTTCCTGATAAGTTACAAGATACGCTGAGGACAATAAGCCTTATGTGTGCCTCTTTGGCCAAACTTCAAAGACTCGAATGTCAAACCATTCAAGGACACCAGTGAACAAACTGTGGACGAAGCCTCCTTTTGACCAAATTGCTAGTGCCGGCACATACATGTGCATTTAAAATGCATTCTGTACACGCCCAATCAAGAAAAAGAACGAGGGAGAAAGGATGAAAGGAACGGAGGAGGGCAAAATGAAAAGAGAGACACTGTAAGAAGAGACAAGCTGACTGAGAGACTGAGGAGGAGAGGGCGAGAGGGAGGACAGGGAGCAGTAAACAAAACATCCAACCAAAAGAGGAAGAGAGCGAGAGAGTGTGAGGGAGAAGAAAGAGGAAGAGAGTGAGTTGGTGCTGAAGAGGAGCCAGACCCTGCGGCCGTAACCTCAGTCACATCTCCATGTGCAGCAGCCTCCCTCTCCCCTAGCCAGCCTCCGGCCCTGCAATAAATACATGTTCAATTACAGGGGCCAAGAGAGGAGGAGGAGGGGGAGGAGGAGAGGGGCCCCAGAGGGTCTCAGATCGAGACAGCCCCAGGATGACACCCACCCTGCAGCACGAGCCTCAGACAGCTCACGCAGGGGCCTCCTCGGCCCCTTCCATTGGCTGGCCTTCCCTACCCAGTCAGCCGTTTAACAGATCCATGCCGCCCAGCCAACAGACCGGGGCCAAGCCAGGGCTTTGATGGAACACCTGCAGTGAAACAGTATCTTTACTGCCCGCGCCGCAACCCGAGGAGATGCTACGTCCCAAATGCCACCCTCTTCCCTATTTAGTGCACTACTTTCTGACCAGAGCCCCGTCAAAGCCCATAGGACTCTGATGAAAAGTAGTAAACTAAATAGGGAGTAGGGTGCCATTTGTGATGCAACCGAGAGAGGGGAGTTGAGGGGAGACGGGTGCTGGGTAGAGACCCATTGTGGTGCCCGGAAAGGGTACACCGATACACGTGTGTGGGGGTTTTGAGAGGGCAGACATGCCACCCTGGGTGTCTTTGAAGATTGGCCGTATTCAATGCCGACCTAGCGAATGGCCTAATATAATGGTTACATCACTTCCTCTGTGGTTGTTACGGTGATATGAGAGAGAGAGGAGGGAAACAGCCAGCCTGGGAGGGAGGGAGGGAAGGGAGAGAGMGTTGGCGGGTGAGATCCTACACTAGAACAACCTAGTCATCTCTGTAATATACCTAGCCCTTCCCCTCTTCTCTACAGCTACATTCTGCAGACCTGGGCTAAATTGACTACATGCTCCCATTTTAGAGTCTGTGCCAGGCAGCTTGATCAAAGTGACCACGTTAAAATACCCTTGAACGAGCTTATCCAATAAGTTGATCCACCTTTCTCATGCATATTGCATTATAGGTAAATGTTAAGGACATTTTAGTTAAAACGTCAACATAATATATGTATAATCATATAGAACTATATACTGTACTGCCTCAGTATGACGTAGAGAGGGATGAATCACCTTCAAATGCCGCTTAGCTATTTTTCCCGGAGAAAAGGGCAGTTGAAGTCAGCTGGAGAKAGGTTGCAGCCTTGGACAGGCAAGGAAGGGAAGGTGTCCTTTCCCATATGAGCTCAGCAAAACACCGAGAAAAACGAACAACCTCGTTCATGTCGACTGTCGTCTCAGCAAAGATGTGACAGATACCTGTAACTGCCATGATGATGGTTGATACCTGGAGGGTAAAAGACTGGTTCTCTGACATGAAAGATCAGTATGTGTGTACAGCTACAACAGAATAGTCTAATTTAGTAGATTGGAATATACATCGTGGATTTGGAGAAATGTCGAAAGTGTAGTACCGGAGATTAAACTGTGGATTGCAGCTATGATGCAATATTGAACCAAAAAGGGTTCAATGGGTTGCTTAAGCCCTCAAAAATGTTATAGAGCTTCGATATGCGATAAATAGTCAAAATGACAGATATAACCAATTTGGGTTAGGAGCTTTGAGTGAGTGTAATTGCTTCAGAGATATGATTGAGGAGTGGACCACCCCCAGTCTGTTCTACAACACAAATAACCAGAGAGATACAAATCTATCAGATTGTTCGACGCAAAACATAAATCTAACAAGTAACAACATAATTACCCAAACTAGTAAAACGTATTTCCCCCTCTCGCTAACAGACCCCTGTCATTCATTTATATTTCCGCATTCCCTCACATTACATCTGAACGCAAACTATTTCACAACAGCACACAATACATCAGCCAAAGGGCATTATGATCACCAATCAGCCAATCAGAGAGCCTGCCACTGAGAGGTCAACGATTCATTTGTCGGAAAGCGCTGGGGTTTATTGAATACAAAGGGGACACAGCTAAAGTCCTAGGCCTGTCAGTGGGGACTGCCTGGGGTCAAGAGGTCAAACGCTGGTAATTGTCTTAAATTGGTGGAAAAAGCATTGGCATTCCAGGAGTGGTGATGGAGGGGACACTATTTGTGTGGGTTGACACACACACACACACACACACACACACACACACACACACAATGCTGTGGGGTCAGTCAGTAGCCTTGGTCAGTTGCTGGTTAGTTGTGATAATTCTCAAAGATCAGATATATCTTGACAATATTCTACGTCTCTTTCCTTTCTCCGTGGCTCGCCACATTGCTATCTGTCTGCCTCCGCTATCTAAGAAGCAGCTCTGAATCCAGGTTCTTTAGTAGTAGTAGTATTACTAGTGTTATTTCAGCTCTGCTCTGTCACCCTGCCTGCCCAGCACACCCAGCAGAAGCAGTAGCCCTGCATGGCCCCTGTAGACTGTGGTCCGCTGGTCGGCCTCCCCAAAGATTCTTGGCTAGAGTCATCCGCGCTAACGAGGACCATGTTGCTCCTTATTTCCAGCGTTCCCTCCTTCCTTCCCTCCCTCCCTCCCGCCCGCCCGCCCGCCTGCCAGCCAGCCAGCCAATTCCCACATCGGCCCCCATTACACAGCTGCCTGCTGGAGGTGTATGGCAGAGCGTGCGCCCRACGGCTGGGCAAAAGGGCCTGGGGGGGCGACTGGGCAAGATGGGTTGTGTGTGCGTGTGGAGGGAGGTGTGTCTGCAAGTGTGCATGTGTGTGTGTGTGTGTGTACACCACCACGGTTTCATTCCCCCAGGCGTCTTGAGGAGGAGAGGTAGAGACTTATTGGCCTGCGCTCGTGGATGGGGGGTAAAAAGAGTGAATAAGGCCGACGAAAACAGTGGAATTTTCATGTCATCTCCCTCTATCCAATCAGCCCGGCCGGCTGGGGCCCAGGGGTTGTAGGGAAGTGAGGGAGGCTGGGAAAGTTAATGCGATTTTGGGCAGCGCGGTAGGGGAGAGTGGAGAGCCGGGGCTATTTTGACAGACGCTGGCCTCCTGCTCAGACTGGTGTCTGCAATTACGCAGGACATAAACACGGCCTGCTCGGGGACGGGAGGCCACGCTGTAAGTACAGGCCTCCGCTCCACTCCGCACGTGTCCCAAATGGAACCCTATGCCCTATACAGTGCGCAACTTTTGGGGCTTTTTTGGYGGGGCTCTGGTCAAAAGTAGTGCACGGTGTAGGGAAAGGGGTGCCATTTGGGATGCAGAKGAGGGCTCGGACGACTGGCGGGAACGTAAAACYGCGGGCGCCGGGGAGACTTTGGTGAGGCGGCTGAGGCCACAGGGGCGAAGCCAGACACCCCGAGGTCCATGATCGCGTGAGCGTAAATAAAGCACCAAGATGTACTTAACAGTCAATGGCTTAACACTGCATACGCATATACACTGAGATCGAGAGGTTAAGTATGGAGATGACCGTGAGAATTAAACACKGACAGACAGYCAGACCGGCAGACGCGCGCACACACACACACACGATGCAAAATACAGGATAAACCACTGAAACGGTAACATCCTGGCCTGGATTCCACACTATTGGCCTCAGCTTATTCCACCATATAATGGCTTAAGCCTAAAGTATGTTCCCCACAGCTGCGTGCTGCATTCTCACCCCCTTTCCTCCCTTACCTCTACACCTCCCTAGGAGTGGATTCACAAAGCCACCAGGGTCCATGTTCTGTTTCCTGGCATAGAAAAAGACCCCCAAAAAGAACCGCCACTGGGATTAAAACAATTACCAGCCTTAAGAGTCTCTAAACCAACTGCTTCACGGAGACAATGCGACGACTGCCACTGTTATTTACAGTAATGAATTGGGCCCCATTTTGAGAACACAACTCTTTAGGGACTCCTCGTCGAGGGTTCTGAATACTGCCGGGCCTGAATGGATTTCAGGGAAGAGAAAGGCCTATAAAAGGCTTTCTGGAGCAACAGTGAGTGTCTAAAGAGTGGCGGTGAGATCATATTTACTCACCATTCAGGGTGGATACAATCCCTCATCGACCACATCCTATTTGGATAAATGAGGGACAGGGGAATGGAGAGAGAGAGAGAGAGAGTGGGGGTGTGGCAGTCTACTGTATTCTCATCCCTCCCAGCCAACCTGCTACAAGCATGGGAAAGCAAATAACCCGGATTAGGCTTCTTCAAAGGCCCGGCTCTGGTGAATGAGGGAGCAAGGAGAGCGGACAAAGGTGGGAAGCAGCAGTGCACAGTACACACACCCCTGCCTCGGCAGTAATGCATAGAGGAGAAGAGAGAGCGAGAGAGAGCAGAGAGAGAGAGAGAGGGAAGAGAGAGAGAGGAGAGAGAGAGAGAGGAGAGAAGAGAGAGAGAGAGAGAGAGAGAGAGAGAGAGAGAGAGAAGAGAGAGAGAGAGAGAGAGAGGGAGAGAGAGAAGAGAGAGAGAGAGAGAGAGAGAGAGAGAGAGAGAGAGAGAGAGAGAGAGAGAGAGAAGACCGAACGAGAGCACACCAGCGAGACCAAGGGAGAAAGACACCAGAGGAGCCGAGAGAGAAAGACCCAGAGACACAGAGAGACCGAGACAGAGCGAGAGAAAGACCCAGAGAGACAGAGCGAGAGAAAGACCCAGAGAGACAGAGCGAGAGAAAGACCCAGAGAGACAGAGCGAATTTGAACCCAGCACAGATTGAAGTGTTTTTCTGTTGTCTTTAAGCTGGTTAAACCATCTGAGAAGAAGAGGAGAAGTGGATGCGTGTTCAGGCAGCTCAATAGGATCGGCGTCACCTGCAGGTGTGGCGTATTACCCAGAGTGCCAGAGGTGCAGCCAAACTAAACATGGTAAATGCCATTCTACACATCCAGAGCAGCTGTCCATGTGCAAGTAGCCTACAGAAGATATTCAGTCACTTGTGGAAATGACTGTATGTTAAAACCAATGTTTTAGCATAAGGTAAATATGTGCAAAATGAACACCAATACACAGCCAGTTTGTTCTTCAATTCACACACTTTGTTTGGACTGCTACCGGTAAGTACACAGGGTTTCGAATGAGGGAATATCACCCTTGTCCTCAACAAATGTTTCTCTGAGGCGACATTATTTGAGGCTATATTTTTGCCGGCCCACCGTATGCATTATTTCCCACTACAACAATATAAGCAAAACAACAAGCTAATTCCCCTTTCCTCTAGACCTTTATAGTCCCGTACCCCTTCAAACATTCTACCTCCAGCTGTACCCCCTCTAGCACCAGGGTCAGCGCACTCTCAAATGTTGTATTTTTGCCATCGTTGTAAGCCTGCCACACACACACACACACTATACGATACATTTATTAAACATAAGAATGAGTGTGAGTTTTTGTCACAACGCGGCTCGTGGGAAGTGACGAAGAGCTCTTATAGGACCAGGGCACAAATAATAATATAATAATAATCAATAATTGTACTCTTTATTTAACCATCTTACATATAAAACCTTATTTGTTCATTGAAAATTGTGAATGACTCACCACAGGTTCATGAGAAGGGTGTGCTTTAAAGGATGCAAATAACTCTGCAATGTTGGGTTGTATGGGAGAGAGTCTCAGTCTTAAATCATTTTACACTGTCTGTGCCTGTATTTAGTTTTTATGCTAGTGAGGGCCGAGAATCCACTCTCACATAGGTACGCGGTTGCAAAGGGCATCAGTGTCTTAACAGAACGATTTGCCAATGCAGGTTACTCTGAGCGCAGCCCAATCCAGAAATCTGTCCGTGGCAATTTTCACAGAACCGCTTGTTGCAATTTCGACGAGGCTCTCTTGTTCAGATATCGGTAAGTGGACTGGAGGCAGGGCATGAAAGGGATAATGAATCCAGTTGTTTGTGTCATCCGTTTCGGGAAAGTACCTGCGTAATTGCGCACCCAACTCACTCAGGTGCTTCGCTATATCACATTTGACATTGTCCGTAAGCTTGAGTTCATTTGCACACAAAACATCATACAATGATGGAAAGACCTGTGTGTTGTCCTTGTTAATGCAGACAGAGAAGAGCTCCAACTTCTGAATCATAGCCTCAATTTTGTCCCGCACATTGAATATAGTTGTCCCTGCAATCCTAGATTCAGATCATTCAGGTGAGAGAAAAAACATCACCCAGATAGGCCAGTCGTGTGAGAAACTCGTCATCATGCAAGCGGTCAGACAAGTGAAAATGATGGTCAGTAAAGAAAACTTTAAGCTCGTCTCTCAATTCAAAAAAACARGTCAATACTTTGCCCCTTGCTAACCAGCGCACATCTGTATGTTGTACAAGTGTTACATGGTCGCTGCCCATATCATTGCATAGTGCAGAAAATACACAAGAGTTCAGGGGCCTTGCTTTAACAAAGTTAACAATTTCCACTGTCGTGTCCAAAACGTCTTTCAAGCTGTCAGGCATTCCCTTGGCAGCAAGAGCCTCTCGGTGGATGCTGCAGTGTACCCAAGTGGCGTCGGGAGCAACTGCTTGCACYSACGTTACCACTCCACTKTGTCTCCCTGTCATGGCTTTTGCACRATCAGAACAGACACCAACATGAGCAGCAGCTACGTTTGGCTACATACGGACAGTTAGTGAAATTCCCGCGAGAGAGTAACGGTTAATGTGATTGGATGTTAATTATTTGACTCGGCAACCTGTATTCGACATTGCGTTGCTATTTCGCTGAACACTAGATGGTTTCATTTTATTTTGGGCAGTGAAACGAGGCTACTCGGGCGAGAGAAAAAAAACTCGCCCAAGTGGACCGTTTGAAAATGTGAAGAAATGTTTTATTTTATTTTTATTCTTAAATGTAAATCACATTTTTATTTGGCGTACCCCCGACGGCATTGCGCGTACCCTGTACCCCAGTTTGGGAATACCTGCTTTCAACATTGATGAGGAGGTTAATGACTTGGTTCATTAATGATTAATCACGTTCAACACGTGCTACATAACTCTGACTGAGACAGTCTTTCGTGCTCCCAAAGACAACCCTGTTCAACTCCAGGACTTTTCACACAGCTATGAGTGAAAACGTTTTGGTGTGTGTGTGTGTGTGTGTGTGTTTGTAAGGGGGGCAGAGTTATTTCCTCTTCTCCACGCTTCACTCCAAGTTCTCGCCATCACTCACTTCATCTTTTCATATCATACTCCTCTCTCACTCCCCTCGCTCTTGATTTTCACTAGAATCACAGTAGCCTTGCAAATACATACACACACACACACTTTATTTTCTCTAGAATCCCAGTAGCCTCCCAAACACACGCACGCACACACACACACACACACACACACACACAACACCCACAACACACCACACACACACACACACACACGGCCAGGCACGCAGTCAGCCTCTCCTCAGGCGGTCTGGCTGTAAAGTGATACCACGTCTCGGAGCATTTCGCACATGCCTTCCCGGACAGTTCCCACACTCCCGGCCGTCTCAGCCTGTCTGACCTTTGCCAAGCCCGCCGTCTCCCCCTCCTCCCTCCCTCTCTCCTCCCTTCTCCCAGGCCTGCGGTTTGGACAGTTGCGGCCAAGCTGGCTGCTCCGCTCGTGGAAAACATCCGCCACACATGGAGGGCCCCGGCACGGATCCTCTTGGCCGGGGCTGCTGCCCGCGCGGCTGTGGGAGCCTGTTTCCCAGCCCTGCGGACACATGTCTGACCCCTCCACCAGCTCCAGCCTCCCCCAGCCCCTCCACCCCCCCCCGACTCCCAGGGTTCGCAGGCCCTAATCCCTGCAGCATGGCTCCAATTTAGGGCCTCCCCACCAGCAGAATGTGGTACATACAGGCCTGGGTTACACGCTGCCTGCCTGCCTGCTGCAGCCTGCCTGCCTCTCCTCCTTTCCCCACCTCGGGCTGACCGGGCCACAGCCAGCCTGCGCATATGAGACTGATTCACTTCTGGACCTGGACTTTTTTGAACGTCCTTTTTCGAGTGCACAAATGCGTGTATGGGCAAACAAGCACATATATATACACACACACACAAAAACACGCTTGTGCATTCACACACTAATGGGGTGAACACAACACACTCTTCTCTCTCTCTCTCTTCTCTCTCTCTCTTCTCTCTCTCTCTCTCTTCTCTCTCTCTCTCTCTCTCTCTCTCTCCTCTCTCTCTCTCTCTCTCTCTCTCTCTCTCTCTCTCTCTCTCTCAGTGCGGTGCTAGTGACGTTCACACACATTCTTGCCTCCAGTTTCCTCACCTTCCACTCTTCGCCCAGGATGAGGAGGTGTGATGACCAGTGGGAAGGAGCGTTGGAAGATAGAGGATTACCCCTGGATGGGATTCTCAACGACTAGCTTTACTGTAAAGAAAATACAGTCTGTGTCGCGTTGCTGGTGTCTTGCATCATATTTCCCCACTGTTTCAGATTGGATTATGGTGAGTGTGTGAGTCTGGGCTCAGTCTTGGCAGGGTAGACATAGGTTGCACTATCGGGCACTACATAGGGGATAGGGTGCCATTTGGGACGAAGACACGGCCTGACCTGACCTGAGAGGGGTTCAACCGTGTTTGTGGACGACTTCAGGAGTAACACTGTATGTCTGAGCTCCTCTCATACACATCGTCTTATCCCATTCCCCTGCAATACTACTCTGGTTAGTTGATGCCAAACCTGAGCCATCTGTAATGTATTTTACTCTTTACCGAAATGATACTGCCCTCCCTGGACATTTTTATCATATTAAATATATACATTCTGGAAGTACATTATATCCTTACACAAACTGAACAGATGAGGMACAGACTAAATATCCTTACTAAAAGTGTTGATCACACCAAACTCCCTGCTAGAGAGCACGGGTCAACCAATAGCATGTAACTCCTCCACACCCCCAGCCCATCCAGTAAGACTCAGTCTCCTCTGGATCCGTGTGTTCTGCTCCAGGGGTGATCCACAACCCAGGGGGACTGGAGGGGCTGCTGCACACCCACGGCCAGACCACATCCAACCCCCCCCTCCTACTTCCCACCTTCTCCATGCCCATCCAACTCCCCCTCCTCCTTCCTCCTTCCCCCACGAGGAGCTCCTCTCGCTCCAAGGCTGTGAAGCGGGTGCTCGTAAACCAACCCTGCTCGCACCGARGCTGGAAAAACCGACACATAAAAAAAAAGTAGTAGGAAAAAGAGTTTTAAGTTTAAAAGCGAGCGTGTTTTTTTCTTTTCTTTCTTTTTTCTTCTTCTCTCTGCTCAGCTTTTTGGTTTCGGCTTAAACCTCTTCGGTTGCCAGGCACTGCTCTTTCATCATTTGGCATTCTGGTGCTTCTGCTGCTCTGCTCTCCATACCTTCTGGCAGTAGGCAACTGAAGCACCACTCACCCTCCTCAGAGAGACACCCGCTTCTTTCATGCAAAAGCAAGCAGCAACCTATGGAGTCATCCACGGCCAGGCCTTGTGGTTTATTCTCTCTCTCTCTCTTCTTCTTCTTCTTCATTTTCAGATCCGGTAGCTAGCTAGGCCTACATAAGAATAATATTTCTAGTTATATAATCTCCAGCGATGGATGGCTCCAAATGATGGTGATGATGTTGAAAGCGAGGGAAGGAAAAAGAGAGAGGCAGAAAACAGTGACCTTTGATGTCTATTTTTCCTCTCTTGGAGGAACAGAATCTTGGCGGTATCATCACTGAAATGTGCCCTTTCCAAAAACAAAAGCCTTTCATCATTTTAAAAAGCTCTGCTTTTCCTTTGGAGGCGATTTCAAAGTACACCTGCCACCCTCTTTTCTTGGTTTTTGAATATCCTTAAACAGAACCCCTGTTTTATGCGCATACCTCCCACAAACATACACCATCACTACTATATGCTTTGATATTTCAGTTCAGTTATGAAACGCAATCCGTCACGGTTGAATCGCCGCCAATCTTATCCCCTGGAACCTTGAATCAGCAACTCTTTCGACAGCTTTGTCGAAAACCTCTCGTCACTCTGTCCACCCATTCAGGAGTTCCTCACAATAAAATGCTGACCCCATTATCTCCCAAGGTCATTTTCTTCTGTTAGCACACCCAGAAGTTGCGTTCATTGTGACTGGGGATTTTAACAGAACAAATTTAAGGACCGTTTTATTAACAAAACTTCACCGGCGCATCAAATTCTACACGCGCTCAGACCAGACTTTGGATCACTGCTACTCTCCATTCTGGGATGGATACAAAGCCCTCCCCCGCTTTAGTAATTCAGATCACTCCTCCATCCTGCTCCTACCCACCTATAGGCAGAAGCTGAAACAGGAAATACCATGACTAGCACTGTTCAATGCTGCTTTGACCAATCGGAATCTATCCTTCAGGACTGTTTCCATGTACTGGGAAATGTTCTTGGTCGCCTCTGAGAATATAATTGACTAGGACACTGACTCTGTCACTGGGTTTATCAGGAAGTGCATAGTGGGTGTTGTTCCAACAGTGACAATTCGAACATACCCCCACCAAAAAACATGGATAGATGGCAGTACTCGTGCTAAACTGAAAGCACAAACTATCTCATTTAACCACAATAAGGTGACCGGGAATATGGTACAAACAGTTCACCTCCGTAAGGCAACCAAAGAGGCAAAAGGACAGCACAGGGATAAAGTGGAGTCGCAGACACGAGACGCATGTGGCAGGATCTCAAACAATCACGGGTTATAAAGCGAAAACCAACGCCTCACTTCCAGACAAGCTAAACACCTTTTGAGAGAAAAAAACGCTTTGAGAAAAATAACATCAAGCCGCCGAGGAAGGCCGCCGCCTCTCAGGAGGATTGTGGGCTCTCGATCTCTGTGGCCAATGTGAGTAAGACTTTTAAGTGTGTTAACTCTCGTAAGGCTGCCGGCCCAGACGGCATCCCTAGCTGCGTACTCAGTGCATACGCAGACCAGCTGGCTGGAGTGTTAACGGACATATTCATTCTCTCCCTATCCCAGTCTGTTGTCCCCAKACTCTTCTAAGTTGTATACCCTTGTTCCTGTACCCAAGCAAGCTAACTGAACTAAATTACTATTGCCCTGTAGCACTCACTTCTGTCATGAAGTGCTTTGAGAGTCAAGGACCATATCACCTCCACCGTACCCYACACCCTAGACCCCATTACAATTTGCATACCACCCCAACAGATCCATGGATGACGCAATCGCCATRYCACTACACACGGCTCTATCACACCTGAACAAGAGGAACGTGTGCGAGAACGCTGTTCGTTGACTACAGCTCAGGTTCGAACACCATAGCACCCGCCAAGCTTGTCACTAAGTGCAACTGGGTCCTGGAATTCAAGTCCGAGGGTGGTGTGGTCAGTCCAACGCACCGTCGAGGGCACACTGCCTGCCCTCAAGGACATTTACAACGCTCACATCAAATCAAATTGTATTAGTCACATGCGCTGAATACAACAGGTGTAGTAGACCTTACAGTGAAATGCTTACTTACCAGCCCCTAACCAACAATGCAGTTTAACAAATATGAATATGAATAAGAACAAGAAATAAAAGTAACAAGTAGTTAAAGAGCAGCAGTAAAATAACAATAGCGATACTATATACATGGGGTACCGGTTAGTCGAGGTAATTAAGGTAATATGTACACGTAGGTAGAGTAAATAAAGTGACTGGGCATAGATAATAACAGCGAGTAGCAGTGGTGTAAAACAGGGGGGGAAATGCAAATAGTCTGGGTAGCCATTTGATTAGATGTTCAGGAGTCTTATGGCTTGGGGGTAGAAGCTGTTTAGAAGCCTCTTGGACCTAGACTTGGCGCTCCGGTACCGCTTGATGTGCAGTAGCAGAGAGAACAGTCTATGACTAGGGTGGCTGGAGTCTTTGACAATTTTTAGGGCCTTCCTCTGACACCGCCTGGTATAGAGGTCCTGGATGGCAGGAAGCTTGGCCCCAGTGATGTACTGGGCCGCAGGCACTACCCTCTGTAGTGCCTTGCAGTCGGAGGCCGAGCAGTTGCCATACCAGGCAGTGATGCAACCAGTCAGGATGCTCTCGATGGTGCAGCTGTAGATCCTTTAAAYGATTAGAGGATTTAGAACCTTTTGAGGCTCTGAGGACCCATGCAAATCTTTTCAGTCTCCTGAGGAGGAATAGGCGTTGTCGTGCCCTCTTCACAACAGTCTTGGTGTGCTTGGACCATGTTAGTTTGTTGGTGATGTGGACACCAAGGAACTTGAAGCTCTCAACCTGCTCCACTACAGCCCCGTCGATGAGAATGGGGGCGTGCTCGGTCCTCCTTTTCCTGTAGTCCACAATCATCTGCTTTGTCTTGATCATGTTGAGGGAGAGGTTGTTGTCCTGGCACCACACGGCCAAGTCTCTGACTTCCTCCCTATAGGCTGTCTCGTCGTTGGCGGTGATAAGGCCTACTACTGTTGTGTCATCGGCGAACCTAATGATGGTGTTGGAGTCGTGCCTGGCCGTGCAGTCATGAGTGTATCAAATCAAATCAAAGTTTATTTGTCACGTGCGCAGAATACAACAGGGGTAGAGTGAAATGCTTACTTACAGGCTCTAACCAATAGTGCAAAAAAGGTGTTAGGTGAACAATAGGTAAGTAAAGAAATAAAACAACAGTAAAAGGACAGTCTATATACAGTAGCGAGGCTATAAAAGTAGCGAGGCTACATACAGACACCGGGAGTACAGGAGGGGACTGAGCACGAACCCCTGAGGGGCCCCTGTGTTGAGGATCAGCGTGGCGGATGTGTTGTTACCTACCCTTACCACCAGGGGGCGGCCTGTCAGGAAGTCCAGAATCCAGTTGTAGAGGGAGGTGTTTAGTCCCAGGATCCTTAGCTTATTGATGAGCTCTGAGGGAACTATGGTGTTGAACGCTGAACTGTAGTCAATGAATAGCATTCTCACATAGGTGTTCCTTTTGTCCGGGTGGGAAAGGGRAGTGTMGAGTGCAATAGAGATTGCGTCATCTGTGGATCTGTTAGGTTCGGTATGCAAATTGGAGTAGGTCTAGTGTTTCTGGGACAATGGCATTGATGTGAGCCATGACCAGCCTTTCAAAGCACTTCATGTCTAGAGACGTGAGTGCCACGGGTCGGTAGTCATTTAGGCAGGTTACCTTAGTGTTTTTGGGCACAAGGACTATGGTGGTCTGCTTAAAACATGTTGTTATTACAGACTCAGAAAGGGAGTGGTTGAAAATGTCAGTGAATGGTAATCCGTCTGGCCCTGCGGCCTTATGAATGTTGACCTGTTTAAAGGTCTTTCTCACATCGGCTGCGYAGGGTGTTGAAGGAAGTCAAATAGATCATTAAGGACCTCAGCCACCCGGGCCACGGACTGCTCCCTCTGCTACCGTCTGGCAGACGGTTCAGGTGCTACAGAGCCGTGACCAAGAGGTTTGGAAACAGCTTCTATCACCAAGCCATCAGACTGTTAAAACAGCCGTCTAGTGGGCCCAGTCCTAAGATACTTTTTTGCACTCACACACTCAGTCACTCACTCACACACTCACTCACTCACTCACTCACTCACTCACTCACTCACTCACTCACTCACTCACACAAAACACACACACACAAGCCCCATCACACACCTCATACATACGCAGACTCCTGGACTTATACACTCACACATGCATACGCCCATACTCACAAACATACGCACACACACAAACAGCCAACGCTGCAGTCCCATGTATAGAGAGACATTGTCTTTTGTACTGTTTTTCACACTGTAGTCTCTAGCTCATCCTAATATATCTTCTACTTTACATTGTATTTTTGTTACACTGTTTATACACACCTCGTATTTATATACTCTATTCTTGACATACACTATATGACAAAAAGTATGTGTAAACCTGCTCGTCGAACGTCTCGTTCCAAAATCCTGGGCATGTATATGGAGTTGGTCCCCCCTTTGCTGCTATAACAGCCTCTACCTTTCTGGGAAGGCTTTCCACTAGATGTTGGAACATTGCTGCYGGGACTTGCTTCCATTCAGCCATAAGAGCATTAGTGAGGTTGGGCACTGATGTTGGGCAGTTAGGCCTGGCCCGCAGTCAGCGTTCCAATTCATCCCAAAGGTGTTCGATGGGGTTGAGGTCAGGGCTCTGTGCAGGCCAGTCAAGTTCTTCCACACCAATCTCGACAAACCATTTCTGTATGGACCACGCTTTGTGCACAGGGACATTGTCATGTTGAAACAGGAAAGGACCTTCCCCAAACTGTTGCCACAAAGTTGGAAGCACAGAATCGTCTAGAATGTAATTGTATGCTGTATCGTTAAGATTTCCCTTCACTGGAACTAAGGGGCCTAGCCCAAACCATGAAAAACATTCCCACACCATTATTCCTCCTCCACCAAACATTACAGTTGGCACTATGCATTGGGGCAGGTAGTGTACTCCTGGCATTGGTAAAACCCAGATTCGTCCGTCGGACTGCCAGATGGTGAAGTGTGATTCATAACTCCAGAGAATGCGTTTCCACTGCTCCAGAGTCCAATGGCGGCAAGCTTTACACCACTCCAGCCAACGCTTGGCATTGCGCATGGTGATCTTAGGCTTGTGTACTGCTGCCCGGCCATGGAAACTTATTTCATGACACTRCAGACAAACAGTTCTTGTGCTGATGTAGCTTGTGCTGACGTGTACACATACATTTGTATATATAGTGTAGCTCACTCTACACTGAACAAAAATATAAAAGCAACATGCAACAATTTCAACGATTTTACTGAGGTTCAGTTCATATAAGGAAACCAGTCAATAAACATAAATTAGGCACTAATCTATGGATTTCACATGATTGGGCAYGGGCACAGCCATGGGTGGGCCTGGAAGGGCATAGGTCCACCTAGAGTACTTGGGAGCCAGGCCCACCCACTGGGGAGTCAGGCCCAACCAATCAGAATGGGTTTTTCCCTACAAAGGGCTTTATTACAGACAGAAATACTCCTCAGTTTCATCAGCTGTCCGGGTGGCTGGTCTCAGACGATCCCACAGTGGTTGCACGTGGTCTGCGCTTGTGAGACCGGCTGGAGATGTTCATCCTAGAGATGAATGTACTTTGGTGCGAAAAGTGCAAATCAATCCCAGAACAACAACAAAGGACCTTGTGAAGATGCTGGAGGAAACAGGTACAAAAGTATCTATATCCACAGTAAAACGAGTCCTATATCGACATAACCTGAAAGGCCGCTCAGCAAGGAAGAAGCCACTGCTCCAAAACCGCCATAAAAAAGCCAGATTACGGTTTGCAACTGCACATGGGGACAAAGATCGTACTTTTTCCTCTGGTCTTATGAAAGAAAAATAGAACTGTTTGGCCATAATGACCATCGTTATGTTTGGAGGAAAAAGGGGGAGGCTTGCAAGCCGAAGAACACCATCCCAAACGTGAAGCACGGGGGTGGCAGCATCATGTTGTGGGGGTGCTTTGCTGCAGGAGGGACTGGTGCACTTCACAAAATAGATGGCATCATGAAGAGGAAAATTATATGGATATGTTGAAGCAACATTTCAAGACATCAGTCAGGAAGTTAAAGCTTGGTTGCAAATGGGTCTTCCAAATCGACAATGACCCCAAGCATACTTCCAAAGTTGTGGCAAAATGGCTTAAGGACAACAAAGTCAAGGTATTGGAGTGGCCATCACAAAGCCCTGATCTCAACCCTATAGAAAATTTGTGGGCAGAACTGAAAAAGCGTGTGTGAGCAAGGAGGCCTACAAACCTGACTCAGTTACACCAGCTCTGTCAGGAGGAATGGGCCAACATTCACCCAACTTATTGTGGGAAGCTTGTGGAAGGCTACCCGAAATGTTTGACCTAAGTTAAACAATTTAAAGGCAACGCTACCAAATACTAATTGAGTGTATGTAAACTCTGACCCATTGGGAATGTGATGAAAGAAATAAAAGCTGAAATAAATCATTCTCTCTACTATTATTCTGACATTTCACATTCTTAAAATAAAGTGGTGATCCTAACTGACCTAAGACAAGGAATTTTTACTCGGATTAAATGTCAGGAATTGTGAAAAACTGAGTTTAAATGTATTTGGCTAAGGTGTAAGCCAACTTCCGACTTCAACTGTGTCTACTGCTGTACATGTCATTCTTAGTATATATTTTCGGTGTATATACGGATTACTGATACAATATTATTTGGGTTGTTAATTTGATTAGTTCGAACATTTCCTGATTTGAGTTTTTATATTATTTGTGTACTTGTTTGACATTTTACTGCAGTGTTAGGAGCTAGTAACACAAGCATTCCCCTGCACCCACTATAACATCTGCTAAACTGTGTATGCAACCAATAAACATTAATTCAATTATTTTGAAACACATTTGGGTCGGACAAAATGTGGCTATACTACTAACACTAATACCAGAATAATAGTTCATGTCATTAACATACAAAATCACCTAGAACCTATGATATATTATTTATTGCTATGTTATGTGTCTTTGATTTAGGGAACCTACATTGGGACAACTATCAACACAATCAAACACAGTAGTGTCTCAGAAGCCTTTGACTGTGGACCACTCCAGTGCTTGAAGAGAGAACATAGGTTCCCACAGAGCCAGATAAAGCACCCCGACCTCTACACATTCTTCCACTGTGGATATCCCACCATGAACACGTCACCATGAACACGTCACCATGAACACGTCACCATGAACACGTCACCATGGGACACTTCACCATGGACACTTCACCATGGGACACTTCACCATGGGACACTTCACCATGGGACACTTCACCATGTCACCGCCCAGCACTGGTGGAAAAAGTACTCAATTGTCATACTTGATTAAAACTAAAGATACTTTCATAGAAAATGACTCTAGTAAAAGTGAAAGTCAACCAGTAAAATACTATACAGAATACAAATATAAACACTGCATGTAAAGTGTTGGTCCCATGTTTCCATGCGCACAAAAAGCGTATTTCTATAAAATGTTATTTTACATTTTTTACATCCCTGTTAGTGAGCATTTCTCCTTTGCCATGACAATCCATCCATCTGACAGTTGTGACATATCAAGAAACTGATTAAACAGCATGAGAGCATGATCCTCACACAGGTGCACCTTGTACTGGGGACAATAAAAGGCCACTCTAAAATGTTTAGGGAGTATGCAATTAGCATGCTGACTGCAGGAATGTCCACCAGAGCTGTTGCCAGAGAATTTAATGTTTATTTCTCTACCATAACGTCGTTTTAGAGAATTTGGCAGTACGTCCAACCGGCCTCATAGCCGCAGGCCACGTATAACCATGCCAGCCCAGGACCAGCCACACGGACAGCTGATGAAACTGAGGAGTATTTCTGTCTGTAATAAAGCCCTTTTGTGGGGAAAAACTCATTCTGATTGGCTGGGCCTGGCTCCCCAGTGGATGGGCCTATGCCATCGCAGGCCCACTCCTCGGAGGGCATAGGGCCTAATTTATTTATTTCAATTGACTTATATGAACTGCAACTAAGTAAAATTTTGAAATTGTTGCATGTTGTGTTTATACTTTTGTTCAGTATAGGAGTAGAAGTCTAAAAGTATCTGGTTTTAAATGTACTTAAGTACAGTACAGTGGTGGAAAAAGTACTCAACTGTCATACTTGAGTAAAAGCAAGTGCTATTTATCAAATTACTTATATTAAGCAAAGCAGATGGCACAATTTTCTCTTTAAAAAAAATGTAAAGACAGCCCCAGGGGCACACTCCAACACTCAGACATCATTTACAAACACAATACTTATGTTTAGTGAGTCTGCCAGATCAGAGGCAGTAGGGATGACAACAAGTTATATCGATAGGTGCGTGAATTGGACAATATTGCTGCCCTGCCTGAGCAATCGAAATGTAACGAGCGCTTTCGGGTGTCAGGGGAAATGTATGGAGTAAAAAGTACATATTGTCTTTCGGAATGTAGTGGAGTAAAAGTAAAAATATAAATAGTCAAGTAAAGTACAGATACCCCCCAAAAGTACTTAAGTAGTACTTCAAAGTATTTTAACTTAGTTACTTTACATCACTGCCCCCCAGGCTGGGTCCAACAGGAAAGACTAATGTGTGGGGTAATGAGAGGACTTAGGGGCTCCCCTTTGCTCCCCTTAGTGAGATGTATGTAGGCTCTATAGTGGCACAGCGGGACTTCACCAGTTCACCGGCACCCTGCTAAGAGTTCTGGGAGCTGAGGCATCTGGTGAGCCCTGCAAACTCCCACAGACACATCGATATACAAACACACACACACACACACACACACACACACACACACACCACACACACACACACACACACACACACACACACACACACACACACACACACACACACACACACACAGAAACAACACACATAGACATAGAAGTGCACACAAAGACACACACACACAGCCTGGTGCAACACGGGTGCAATACGGCCTCTGGGGGTCTGCCCGCAAGCCTGCCGCCCACGGCCCTGCTGGTTTTCCCATGGGAAGCCCCATCGCTCACTGTTAACTGCACAGCAGACTGAGAGACTGAGTCTTGTGGCGGCTGTGGTGGACATGTCCTTCAGAAAGTCCTTACTGAGATAGAGTACGTCTGAGTCAGACATGCATTCTTAAACATGTCAGATCCCATGCCCTTACAGTAGCCCTACAAAGCTCGTTCACTCTTCCAGGACTTTAAATGGCCCCACAAACCGGGGACCAGCTTCCGACAGGGCAGGCGGAGGGGCAGGTTTCAGGTCGAGAGCCAGGTCCGGTCCCCCGGTGCCTCACTGCGGTGACGGTCTGTGCCAACTTTCTGGCGCAGCACGGCGCAGCACGGCGCGCTGAAGGTGAACATGGGCGGTCCCATGTTTCCTCTGCGCGCCGGAACCAGTCATCTGGTTCTGTCATATTCTGTCAAAATAAAATTCAGGGATAGAAACCACGTTACTCTGCACTCAGGTAAAAGTCAAACAAGGAGACATGGGGAAAGAGTATGAACAGAACACAGCATAGCTGAAACTCTCATGTTAGTTTAAAGACAAATTCTTGTTCAACTTACAATGGTGTCATTCTGTATTCTGTCCTCCCAGCTGGCAACCTCCCCTGCGTTGGGGAAAAGGGAACATTTTCATGCAGATTTCATGCAGACATGAGAGCTGGAGGTCTTTCCTGATGGAGCAATAAGACAAGATTGCCAGAATCTGCCTAGATGATGTCGGATGTGGAGTCATGCCATTCCTTCGCGATGATGAAGACTACGCATTCGACACGACTCCAACACAGACGTTGAAGACCAATGAAGAGATCTTTGAGACCTATTGTCATGGAAGCAGGAGTCTATCATCCATTATGATTACCCAGACCTTCCCAAACCAGACTATACCAAACCAGAGCCCTCAACTCCCAAACCAGATTTCCCAAACAGACCATCTCAAACCAAACATTCAAAACTAGAACATCACAAACCAGAACATCCAAACAAGATAATTCCAAACTAGACCCTCCCAAACTAGACCCTCCAAACCAGACCACCCAACACCAAATCCCATTTCAAACCAGACCCTCCCAAACCAGACCATCCCAAACCAGACCCTCCTAAATCAGACCATCCAAAACCAGAACATCCCAAACCAGAACTTCCCAACCAGAACATCCAAAACCAGAACATCCCATTACTAGAACATCCCAAACTAGAACTTCCCAACACAGAACATCCAAACTAGAACATCCCAAACTAGAACTTCACTCAAACGCAGAACATCCCAAACGCAGAACATCCCAAACCAGAACATCCAAAACTACAACTTCCCAAACCAGAACATCCCAAACTAGAACATCTCAAACCAGAACATCCCAAACCAGAACATCCCAAACCAAACCAGATCCTCCCAGACCAGACCAGACCATCCCAAACCAGACCCTCCCAAAGAAGACCAGGCCAAACCGTACCATCTCAAACCAGACCATCCTAAACCAGATCATCCCAAACCAAAACAGACCATCCCAAAACCAAACCAGACCATCCCAAACCGGACCATCCCAAAACAGACCATCCCAAAACAAACCAAACCAAACCAGACCATCCCAAACCAGACCACGAGTGGGGCAGTGGTCTAAGGCACTGCATCGCAGTGCAACAGACGTCACTACAGTCCCTGGTTCGAATCCAGGCTGGATCACATCCGGCCATGATTGGGAGTCCCATAGGGCGGCGCACAATTGGCCCAGCGTCGTCCGSMTTTGACTGGGGTAGGCTGTCATTGTAAATATGAATTTGTTCTTAACTGACTTGCCTAGTTAAATAAAGGTTCAAATAAAATAAAAATCCCAAACCAGACCATCCCAAACCTCAACATCACTTAATATGTATGACCCAACCACCAACCCTGGTGAAGAGGGCTGAGCAGAGCAGAGGCCACCCTGGCTAGGATCAGCCCAGTCCCCAGGAAGAGGAGAGTGGAGGTGGAGGAGTCCTTTCCCTTTACCTCTCCTCCTGTCTCAACAGCATCCATCCAGAGGACCTGGGAAGAGGCTATGGAGCGCATGACCGCAGACCCTGTCCCACCAAAAAAGTTGCTAGGCACACAAACATTGACATCGACTATATTTGCAATGATGTAGTATACCCAGGCATCTTTTCTGTGTTTGTGTGTATGTGTGCACTAATTAAAAACGATGTGCAAACTAAGTCAAATGTGTGCTTGACATCATTTCATAGCCTATCTCCTTGTCTAAGCGGATTCCCTCCTAGTAGTTTAGTCTTCTAATAAGACAAGACAATAGACGAACAACACTATTTTCACGCACTGTAGCTACATGGGAGAGAGTCAAATTAGATGAATATGTTACATGGTGGAATGGGGGATACCGTAGGCATACATCATGTGTACTGTGGCATAGCACCATTAAAAGCTGATCAACTGGTCAATTATGTGATGTCGCGCTTTAAGTAGCAGGTGGCACACATGCAAGGCAGACATTATTTCAAGCTGTGACATGTTTTGTATCTACTGTAGGCCTACACGGTCTTGGTCCAGTCACTTCATGACCATAGTCTTGCAGAGATCCAAGTTTGTTACTCAATCTTTACTGGAACTCTTATCAGTGTACGATTTACACAAAAGTCTAAGACACGCACTTAAAGTTAGACTTTGGCCTTTCAACACCACGGTCTACTACCTCATATCAGGCACTTTGCTCTGGTGTCAAACCATCATAGAGAGCTGCTTTTGATTGATGATCCATTCATCCCCGCCTGTGATACCTGCCATGGCTGAGAGGGGACAAAACCGAGGGCCGGGGCAGAACTAACTTAATTCTTGTCATCCGCCCCTTTGCAAGGTATGGGAAAAATAGCGTGGCCTGAAGTTTTGGGGATGAGAGAAGCTCCTTGAATGGAGCGAAAAGGAGAAAGTGGCTGAAAGGAAAAGGAACTCGGTCAATGGGAAGGGGTCCGGAGTGAATGAATGCTCCATTCCGTGGTTCGCGGTATTGATATTTCCCTCAATGGCCACTTCTAAAGTGAGCATTTTAAGCCACCCCGACACACTAAATTTGCCCATTGTGAGCTGAGAGGCCCCTGCCTGTCGAGATGCAAGGTGAGGAGGCACTGGGGGCAGATGGAACCTGCTTGTCACCTCAATGGCCRCCTTTCTCCCTCTCGYCGACRCTCCCCGCCCATRGKCYCCATTCACCCRCMGCCCCAGTGGGAACGTCRCGGGACCCRMCGCTTTGGGACGGKCCCATATAATGAGCCCRTCTGGCGGGCTTGAATGTGGCGCCATTGTTCCACCCGGGGCCATTAAACCACCTCCTGGGCAAACAAGAGCGTCCCTCTTCCTTTATGGGGGCCGAGGAGGCAACAAAGAGAGGAGTCATTGAGACACAGAGAGGCCGGCCTTTGTTTGGTGTCCTTTCTGAAGCTCCGAGCTCCTCAATGACCGGGGCTGGAAAGGGGAGGCTCCTGTTTGGTCTTTAGTGCTCACGTATCGCCACAATCCGTTGTTTGGCCCAAGCAGAGATGTGAACTTAATTGACTGAGTGGCCCCAGTACACCAAGCCACAAATAACTAGAGGAGAGACAGAGTAAGTATTGTGTCCAAAGTTGTTTGGTGCTCTCCTTGTGGTGGTGAAAACCTGGGAGGAAGAGGGTGCTGAGGCCCACTGGGGGCACCTCTGGGCTAGCTAATGAAGCCCCGGAGGGTTGAACGGTATCTCAGTTCATCTCAGTTCATCTAGGAACCTCTATTGAGCCACACCGAAGAACCAAGCTCAATACTAAAGAGATGGTGAAAATATCACAAGGACAGTAACACAATGGCAAAGGGGATTCTTTAATACGGTTCCCATCCTGGTCTAGAAATGATTACTTTTATATATGATTGATATAAACCAGTCTTATGGATGGCTGACTTCCCATAGGCCGTCATTGTAAATAACATTTGTTCTGAACTGACTTGCCTGGTTAATTTAAATAATGTATTTTTATATAAATTTAGAATACGCCTACTGGAGTTAGTCTAACTGTCCGTATAGCAGTGCAGTAATGAGGAAATTGGAGGCATCAGTCACATGCCAAGGATGTCACCCCATATTTTGAAATCACCTTGAAATGTAGGTTGAGGAATTCCCAAAACGATGCTGCCATTTGTGAGGCTTTATCCAGGGAAGATGACAGGGATATACCATCAAATTAGGAACTGCTTCACTCACAAAAAAAAGTTGTAAAACAGAAATAACAATTAAAGTCGGTGCCCTTGCCATCCAGCCATCCTTCATATCTAACTGGGCCCTGGACCCTAACCCCAGCCCTTCCTCTGGCCGAAGTGCTGCCCTGTGTCAGTGATTAGCCAGGGCAGGTGGAGAACGCTGGTCTCCTGAGGAGAGGTTAAGGAGTGGGACCAGGGCCTCCCTGCGCGCCGCTGGCTGGCTGTCTGCCACCGTTTCATCCATCCTGGGGCCTAATCGAGTTATCATATCAACAAATATCTCATCAGGGGCCCCGCGCCTGACACTCCCAGAAAGAGACCCAGAGGGGGACGACAAATTTCCAGCAGCAGGACGCTGGAGCTCGCCTGCCAGGCTGGATAAAGGGTACCTGCAGCCCCCGGTCAAGCTCCCGTTGGGAGGACACTCACGCTGGGCACCACGCTGGGGCAGTTATTTGATTAGCCTCTGCGTTAAGTGGGCAGCTCCATTCTGCAGCAGCAGAGCACAGCGTGCCTCCCGCCGGGAGAAGTCTCCAGTTACTATGGGGAAGAGACAGAGAGAAAAGAGCTCCAGTTACTATGGGGAAGAGACAGAGAGAAAAGAGCGGGAATCAATGGGAGTGTGAGTCGAGGGAGTGACCCTCCAATATGAATACGTAGCCTAGGCATGGTACTGAGGCTTGGTAGTAGGCATAGTTCAGTCACAATGAGTTGTTATGATGGCCGCTTTCATCTCTGACAGCAATACAGTGCATTCCTGGTGTGCTGAAAGCTGCCATTGAAATAACGGAATCCTCATTCAGTCTCCAATCATTTTCCCACTGTATGTGGTGTTTGCATGGAAGAGCGGGTGTTTCTCTTTGGCAATGTTGCTATCGGAAATAGGGAAAAGTAACCTTTGACAGACATTCCGAATTCAACTCAGGGACGTCAGCGTGTTGACATTTTTATTTGCAGGAGGACTACGTTTGGGGGCAGCTAAGGGGTTCACAAAAGTCAGTCTCCACCTCACGATTCACACTCTCTTGCGCGCACGCACACACACACACAGTCCACACCCCCCCCCCCCCCCCCATTTGCAGGAGGACTACGTTTGGGGGCAGCTAAGGGGTTCACAAAAGTCAGTCTCCACCTCACGATTCACACTCTCTTGCGCGCACGCACACACACACACAGTCCACACCACTGCCCCCCCCCCCCCCCCCCCCCCCCCCCCCCCCCCCCCCCGCGCACACCAGGAAGAGAGAGTGTCTGCGCAGACAGAAAAAAAGAGGAGGGTTATAAGTGGCAAGCTGGGCCCCAGCCCAGAGTTGACCTGACAGTCCACTGCTACCTGCTGTTAGGGCACAAAGAGGGCCCTCGGCGGGGCCCCCACAAATGCTCTATCTCCCCCTTCAGAGGGAAGAAGACCCTCCTTCTGATCCCCCATGACCACTCTGTCAACCATGAATACGATTTACGCCGCGGGAGCCTTCCTCTGGCGAACCCCTTCTCTTCTCCCCTCTCTCTTCTCCCCTCGCTCCTCTCCCCTCGCTCTCGCCACATTCTCAAGGAGCCTGCTTCTTCTCTTCTCTCTCTTGGTCCCGTTTTCCAGGCTCAATCAGGGAGATGCTCGTGAGCCATTACAAATTGATTACGGACAAGAACATTCATTACACAACAGCAAGGGGTCTGAGGGGTGGAGAGGAGAGTGTGAGCGACAGCTGTCTGTTCAGGCCACCCTCTCCCGGCGATATAGGACTCTCAACACAAATCGCATGACTCCTTTGAGTGACATGACGAGCTCATTTGCGTATTCGTTGAGGAAACCGATTTTCATTTTCAAGCGCATCCACCTGTAAGCAATATGGAAATCAGGGTGGACACAAAAAATGAACTGTTTTCCTCGTACTTTTTGATAATGGTAATATTACCATTTGATCCATTAAAAATGCCATTGTTATCAGTAGTGCGTAGGCTGGGGCAGAAGGAGAGCAACAGTATTGTGTGTGGTCTTAGGAAGTAGTGTTGCTGTTTACGTATAGGGACCCTGTGAAGAAACGATTTTTGTCTAGGTATGTAGCTCTAATAATCACTTAGGTCCCTGGCCTGGCAGCTGGGGAAAGCTGACTTTTTTAAAAATAATTTTAATTTTACCTTTATTGATACAGGGTTTTTCTCATTGAGATATCTCTTTTCCAAGAGAGACCTGGTCCAATAGCAGCAGGGGGAACAACGTTTCAGACCAAACAACTTACATACACTAACACAACATTAAACAAAACTACAAACACACATACAGTACAACAATTACATATCACATTAAAAACGGCTGGCCTAAAAACAATTACACGCTTCTATGATAAATGCATCGATCAAGTGTTTAAACTCCACCAACGAAACTAGATCATCACATTTTAAAATGTTCAGGAGAGAATTCCAGGACCACGGTGCTGAGTAAACTAAAACGATTTCTATCATGTCTGTTCTAATTTTGGTACTGTTAGAAGCAAATCAGAATGGGACCGTAATTGATATTTATTTACTGACCTGACTAAAAAAGAACAGAGATAAAATGGCATTTTACCCAATATGGCTTTATAAATCAGTGTCATTACCAGTGTTTTAAGCCTATGCAAGGTCAATGACGACCAGCCAACAGCGCTGTAGAGATCACAATGATGTGTTAGACGTTTCTGATTTGTAATGAACCTGAGGGCTGCATGATACACTGAATCAAGTGCTCTCAGGGTAGTGGCTGAGGCCTGCATATATATAACATCACTACCATCTAAAACCGACAATAATGTACATCGTACCAGCTCCTTCCTGGCCTCAAAAGAAAAACAAGCCTTATGCCGGTAATAAAATCCTATTTTCAGCTTGAGCTTCCTTATCAAGTTCTCTACATGCACAGTGAAGCTCAGCTTATCATAACCACACACACCCAAATATTTGTACACTTTAACTTGCTCTATAGTATGTCCAGCCAATGTAGCAATGCCATGAATAGTAACATGCCTGGCATTTGAAAATACCATGCATTTTGTTTTACCCGAATTTAGAATCAGCTTTAAACACACAGATTCTGTTGTATGATGTTAAATGCTCTTTGGGCATTTTCAAAGCTAAAGATATAAACTACTACCACTTGAATAAAGAACAGTATCATCTGCATAAAAATGAACATCCGCTGTTTCAATAAGATCCCCAATGTTGTTGATATACAAAATGAACAACAGTGGGCCCAAAATAGAACCTTGCGGAACACCTGAGCACAACTCTATGGACTCAGATTCACAACCATCCGCCATTACACATTGTGTACTGATTTGATAAGTAATTTATAAAACCAATCTCGAGCATTGACCAGAATCCACACATTTTAACCTTTGCACTAACACAGCATGGTCCACGGTGTCAAAAGCCTTCGACAAATCAATAAAGACAGACACACAATGTAACTTCTTATCAAGAGCACAGTGGATGTCATTTAAAACCTTCAATGTTGCTGAAACAGTGCTGTGGCCAGACCTAAAACCTGATTGCATTCCATTTAAGATGTTGTTTTCTTGGAAGTAGGTCTTTAGCTGCCTACTAAGTAAGGACTCCAGTACCTTTGACAGTACAGACGATGTTGATATGGGTCGATAGTTGTCAAGTAGCGAAGGATCTCCACCTTTCAGGAGAGGCAGTACAAAAGCAGATGTCCATAACTTGGGGATTTCCTTAACATCAAGCGTGAGGTTAAAAATACATGTTAAGGGGGAGCAATGATGTCTGCGGCTAGGTGTAGGAGGCGGGGGTCTAGTTCATCAGGGCCAGGGGATTTTTTAAAATCAATTTCTTTCAGGGCTTTACACACTTCTGAAACAGAGAAGGATGAAAAGGAGAACCTGGTGAAGGAGTGCACAGGGGTGTCAGGTAAATTTATAGGGGGCTCAATTATACCTTTGACCTTTTCAAATAAACTGCCTGCATCTAAAAAATGCTGGTTCAAGGKATTCAGAATGGAGGTTCTCTCAGTTACAATCTGTGTGTCGACCAACAATTGTTAAGGAAGCTGTGTATCTTTTCTGCACTCCAAACCAAAATTTGGATGGATTATTGATAGATTTCAAGTAGTGGTCTGCTTTCAATTTATGGATCATAGCCACACCCATATTTCAAAGACGTTTAAAAGCCATCCAATCATCTGCCAAACCAGTCCCTCTTGCTTTAGCCCACATAGCATTTCGTTCCCTTATGATTTTAGTAAGTTCCTTAGTAAACCAAGGGTTCTCTCTGCCCTTAATCCTGATTTTTATTTAAAGGGGCCTATTGCATACATCCTGGAATGCGTTGTGGAAGTAAGAAAAGGCTAGTTCAACATCAGGGATTCATTCCATTCTATTCCATTCAATGCTAGACACATCATGTTAAAAACCTTGAATATCAAACTGCTTCCAGTTTCTTTTCGTAATGACATGTGGAGATTGCTTAGGAATTTTACCATCTCTCACACAGAGAGGTGGTAAAAAGTGGAACTTTAGTCAAACGCTGTCATTTACTGGTCCCCTTTCCCTCTCCCTCGTAATACACACTGAGACACTTTCACACACAGAGGCCTACACATGAAACACACACGCATGTACACGTTCATATATAGCGCATCTGAAAGTATTGGGACCCCTTCCCTTTTTCCACATTTTGTTACGTTACAGCCTTATTCTAAAATGGATGACATAAAAATATTACATCGATCTACGCACAACACCCCATAATACGAAGCGAAACCGTTTTATAGAACAGAAATACCTCATTTACATCAGTATTCAGACCCTTTGCTACGAGACTCAAAATTGAGCTCAGGTGGATCCTGTTTCCATTGATCAGCCTTGAAATGTTTCTACAACTTGATTGGAGTCCACCTGTGGTAAAATCAATTGATTGAACTTGATTTTAAAGGCACACACCTGTCTATATAAGGTCCCACAGTTGACAGTGCTTGTCAAAGAAAAAACCAAGCCATGAGGTCGAAGGAATTGTCCATAGAGCTCAGAGACAGGATTGTTTCGAGACACAGATCTGGGAAAGCATTGAAGTTCCTCAAGAACACAGTGTCCTCCATCATTCTTAAATGGAAGAAGTTAGGAACCATCAAGGCTCTTCCTAGAGCTGGCCYCCCGGCCAAACTGAGCAATCGGGGGAGAAGGAACTTGGTCACTCAATGTCTTTGAGTGAGACTTAGAGACTTGAACCCGATCGAACATCTCTGGGGAGACCTGAAAATAGCTGACAGAGCTTGAGAGGATCTGCAGAGAAGAATGGGAGAATCTCCCCATATACAGGTGTGCCATGTTTGTAGCATCATACCCAAGAAGACTCGAGGCTGTAATCGCTGCCAAAGGTGCTTCAACAAAGTATTGAGTAAAGGGTCTGAATACTTATGTAAATGTAATATTTCCGGGTTTTTGGGGGGAGGGGGGGGGTTGTGCAAAAAATGTATAAAAACCTGTTTTTGCTTCGTCATTATGGAGTATTGTATGAAGGGGGGGAAACGATTTAATCCATTTCAGAATAAGGCTGTAACGTAACAAAATGTGGGAAAAGTCAAGGGGTCTGAATACTTCCCGAATGCATTGTATGTGTGTGTGTACACACATACACATGCATACAAAACCCACAAGTATAAGCACACACAGACACGTACAGAAGCACACACGCAGAAATGCATACCGCAATTCACACACAACACAGCGTGTACACACACACACACACACACACACACACACACACACACACACACACACACACACACACACACACACACACACACACAATCCCAGGCAGGCAAACACCATCCTGTCACCACCCCAGCCATCTTCTTGGCCGGTAAGGGCCCATGCGGCAGAAAGTGAAATACATTTCTCGCCTCCCTTTATGCCATTCCTTTTAATCCCCCGGTTGCTTGTGGCACCTTCCCTACAGCACAAAGGGAGTGTGAGCGGCGGGAGCCCCGTCCCAAGCGGCCTCCAGGGGTCCGCACAAAGCTCCTGCCACTGGGTTATGATTAGAATGTCAGTGTTGTTCGGGGATCGCTATGGGACGCGAGGCAGCAGAGGCACAGACCCACGCCAAGCTGCCAGCTCCCCCACGCCTCACATCATAAAACCCCGGCTTAAAAGAGAGGCCACAATGAATACCTAAAAAAAACAACCCATTCAACCCTGAGCCTGAGAAGCACAGGTTGTCCCACTGTCTTCCTTCTCTTCTCTCTCTGTTTGGTCACCACCTCGGGGTCCCAAAAGTGCTGAGGTCTACGAGTGTTTCACATACCTCTGTTTGGGGAGAGGGGAGAGAGGACAGGGGGTGGACTCACGGAGGACATAGAGGACTTCTCCGTTAAAAGGTGACGTGGCCCAGACATGCTAGTCTCACTCGGCTAATAGCCCGCATCAGCAGAAATACTCAAAGCAGCTCGAACAATTGTTCGTTTTCAAGGCTGGCTGTAGTGAAAAGGGAAGTCCAAATGGAGCCATTACACATTGACTCAGGACCAGAGGGTCAGTTGTGGTTCAGCTGACCACAAATGACCAGGGCTGGAATTATTAACCAGGAAGAGCTATTAATCTGCCCAGCGACAAAGAGGACGACAGCGGGAAAGTAACCAATCATTAATGGTCGCATCATGGCCACGACTCACAGCTGTGTGGATATCCTCTCACTGAGGAACTACTACTACAAAGAAATCTGGCCATGATGGAGAAGAATGTTAGGCAGACATTTTCTCAACTACAGTAGTCTATATTCTTCCCAAACCAGAAGATTTGTCCAATTACACAAAATAGTCAAAAGATAGATAAAAGTAGCTGACCTTTGTCTGGCAGACTGACCACGAAATAGTACAAGGAAAAATAACACTAACTCTAACGCCTGGTTATTTCTCCACATCAAATATGTTTATAGTTTGATACCTGTAAGACCACTGTTGTTTGATACCAGGAGATCCAACGTGAGGATGTTGCTATGATAAACACACTATGGGTCTAATGTTGAGGTCATATCT
Organism: Salvelinus sp. IW2-2015; assembly: GCF_002910315.2. Taxonomy (NCBI): domain Eukaryota; kingdom Metazoa; phylum Chordata; class Actinopteri; order Salmoniformes; family Salmonidae; genus Salvelinus; species Salvelinus sp. IW2-2015. Next base: position 5,004,623 of record NC_036856.1, on the reverse strand, counting down.
ATTGTGACACCATAAATTGGTCGAGAAATAAGCTTGGGCCAAAGCGTCCTGGATAATGGTGTCTGAAAAACAAAGAAAAAGTGATAATCTAGGAACAGCCAGGATGAGGGAGCCTCTTCCTCTGCTCTCTCTCTCCCCCTCTCTCTCCGTTAAACTACGCATTTGCATCTACTACGGTGTAACTTTGTCAAGTTCCGCTTGTCTAAACAAACGGTATAAATCAGGAAAAGTATCCTTTCTTTTTCCAACAAAAGCTAATTTGGTCACCGCTGAATGAAATTACCAGATTCCCCTTTTGGGTCAGATGAGATCAATTTGAATATGGTGTCTTACACAGGATTGGGGTCAATTCCTTTAAATTCAGTCAATTCATGAAGTAACTTAAACAGAAACTACAATTCTAATTTTCCTCAACGTCCTCTGTGAGAACAAATGTACATTTGAATTTCAGTTCACTTCCTGAATTGACTCAATTGAAATAGAATTGACCCCAACCCTGATCTCACGGAGTCTGACATTGGCAGTCATCAACAGTACCTGATCTTAGGACCAGTAGTTATAAAGGTCTGGGGGTTACAAGAGGACAGTGTCATCATGGTCTTACCTCACGGGTCTCACGCTGACCTACACGCTGTCACCAACTGCCGGTGGGAACACTGTGTGAGCGTGTGACCAGGCAGTGAATGTGTGACTGCTCTGACGTGGTGTTGTGGCGTTCAGAGGGGGCTGTTTTAAATGTGAAAGGGCACCCACCTCTGTGAGGCAGCCCCAGCAGCCGTCCCCTCAAAGGGGCACTGGCAGCCGTGCAGCATGGAACCAATGCAGGGAAAGGGAGCAGGGAGCGGAGGTAAGGGGTTGGAAGAGGGGGTCCTGGGACTGGGGAGTGGGCCAGGGGGGTGGGGGTGTGTTGGGTACAGTATGTGGCAAGCCCCTGGCACTCACGCCAGCTTCGCTTTCCACGCCGCTCACTCTCCCATCGCTCTTCCCCCCCTTAGCCTTGGCCTCCTCCCTGCGCCGCTTTGTGTGCCCGCATAATCCCACAGTAAAGAGGGCCACGCAGGTGGTCCCATCCCACCAGCCTAACCCCCACCACCCCACCCCTCAGCCACTCTCTGCCCACCGCTGTGCGTCTCTACCCTGGCTGGGATGGCTCTCTCTCCCTCTCTCAGTCCTCAGCTTGGAGACACAAAGAGACACCTCGCTGGCAGAGATAAATCCATTTAAGACACAGAGGGGGGACTCTCTCTCTCGTGACTCTCTCTCTCTTTCTACCTCTCTCTCTCTCTCTTGGACTACGCACTGGGTTTCAAGCAACATTAGCACCTAAGTGGTGTGGGGTATTTTTCTGTGTGTGTGTGGGTGTGTTCAAAGGGTTCCGCCCAGAGAGGGCAGTGGAGAGGGGCGAGGGGAGCAGGGCGAGGGGGGTAGAGGGGAGAAGGAAGAGGGGTGAGGGGAGCAGGGCGAAGGGGGTAGAGGGGTGAGGGAAGAGGGACAAGTGGAGAGGGGAGGTCAGTTTGGATAACCACCAGAGAGAAAGACTTAAGTGGAATTAGGAGGCTCACCATCACCATCACGTACCCCCAAAGCCCTGCACTGTAGACCACATCCCTGTACTCTGTCCACCTCCACAATGTCGATCAAATACCTGCCTCAAACGCTGTAACTCGCACAATTCATTCACATCAAACAGTGTCAGGAAGAGAAAGCTATCAAATCCTTAATTGTCGCTTCGAAAGTCTACAAAATCAGTACAGTTATATGAGGAACATGACTCAAAAGGAACAAGCGAGCCGTGTAATGCGTCCTAAATGGCACCTTATTCCCTATACAGTGCACTACTTTTGACCGTATACTACATAGGGAACAGGGTGCCTCTTGGGACGCACCCATGGCTTCATGATCCTGAGATCATTGTTGTTTAATGTTCACCCCTCCCCTTTCCCTGCCTCCTCCGACCAATCAGAGATGGAAATTCTCTGGTATTCCCCCCAGCCCACTCAATCAGGGGCCAGGCCATCAAAGCCATGACGCAAGGCAGGGACAAACTGGAAGCCATTATGGCTAATTGCGATGCTTTCTAAATACAGGACCTGTTGCATGAGTGCCTGCTGCCTCTGATAGGGACTGAGTGAGAGAGAGGGGAGGAGGGAGGTAATGGGAAGGTGATGGATGGGCTAGTGCTGACGGATATGACGGGAACTACGTGATCGAACAGAAGAAAGATGAGGTTAGAGAAAGAAGAGAGAGAGGCCTCGTACGTACGAGAGAGGAGGCGAGAGCCGAGAGAGGACGAGACTGATTCGACGCACAGAGGATAGAGGAGCTATGATGAGTAGAGATGTAGTCATGATGAGGAGATGAGCTAGAGAGAGAGGCGAGTATGAGGGTCACTCTGTCTGCATGCTAAGGAGTTCTCTCGTCGGTCTACGATAAGGACTCTGTCGTCAAGCGAGAGGTACTCATGTAAGCAAGAAATAGGAGTCTCACGTGTCTCAAAGAGGAGTGGTGCTTGTATCGGAATAGGCACATCTGTCTGCATGGGGAGGTTCATGGTCTGAAGTCGGTGTGCTGTCTCAACGATGGCTTCTTGTCGGCTCGGGAGATAGGGCCTCTGTCTCAAAAGTGATTCGTGTGTATGAGGCCTCTGTGTGTCTCAAGATGGTCTCTTTCATCTAAGATCCGCTGTGTTTTTCTTAAGAATTATTGTGGTTCATGAGTCTCAAGTATAGGCTGTCTCAGATAGTCTCTGTTTCAATGATGAGGTCATCTGTTCAAGAGCAGAAAGTGTTGTCGCAGTCATGATGGAAAGCTCGCTCATGGATAGGTTCTGTCTCAGATAGGTGTCTGTCTAAGATAGGTCTTGTCACATGATAGGTTCTGTCTCAAGATAGGTCTGTTGAAGATAGACTCTGGATCTCAAGATAGAGTCTCTGAGAAAGATAAGTGCTGATCTGCGAGAAGATTAGGCAGATCATGATCTCATTGATAGGGTTCTGTTCTCAAGAGTCGGAGTCTCTGTCGCAGGGATGGGTGTCTAGTCTCAGATACAGGCCTGTTCAGGATAGCTCTATGCTCTAAATAGTCTCTGTCTCAAAGATTAGGTATGGCGCTGTCTACAAACAAAGGACATCGTCCATGTGAAAGATAGGATCTCTGTCTAAGATATATGGTCAGGTCTCAGATTAATGTTATTCCTGTCTGCAAGATGGTCTATCGTCTAGAATAGGTAATTGTGCGATCTACCATAGGTCTTGTAAGATAGTCTCCTGTCTCAGAAGGCAACTCTGTCGATGATAGGTCTCCACTGCTTCAAGGATAGATCCTGTTCATGAAGGTCTGTGGCTATCAATAGGCTTCTGTCTTCCAGATAGCAGGGCCTCACTTGACAGAAAGAACCCTGTTCACGGTCCAATAGGTCCTCTGTTAAGATTAGACGAGCACAACCCCTTCTACCGCCTTGCACCCTGGCCGCCTCATCATATAAGGTCATGTCTCAATAGATAAGGTCAGTCGATAAGCCTATGTCTCACGATTAGGTATTGTCTAGATGGCCTGCTGTCTCAAGATAGGTCCTGGTCTCCAAGATAGGCGTTGCCCATCCCTCATCGATAGCCACAAAATAAATGCAGAATATAAACTCGCTCGTCTCCAAGATAGATCTCTGTCTCCTGAATAGGTCTGTCAAAGATAGCCTCTCTCAGAATAGGCTCTCTCTCATGTGGCGTTCTGTCTCAAGATCGTCTCTTGTCCATGAGTAGGTCTCTGGTCTCAAATGGACTCTGTCTCAAGATAGGCCTCTGTCTCGAGGCGGATAGGTCTCTGTTCAAGCTAGGCTCTGTCTCAAGATAGGTCCTGTCTAAAGTAGGTCTGTCTCATGATAGGGTATCTGTCTCAAGATAGGTTCTGTCAAGATAGCCTCTGTCTCAAGGAAGGTCTTGTAATGATAGGTCCTCTGTCTCCAATAGTACCCTGACTTAGACTCTGTCTTCAAGATAGGAATCTGATTCCGATGATGAGGTCTCTGTTCAACATATGGTCTGTTCAAGCTGAAGGGATTGGGCACTCGTACATCCGTGATAGGTGCTTAGTCTTTGTTGTTTCTAGATAGATACTCTGGTCTATGATAGGTTCCTGGTCTAAGAGAAGGCTCTGTCTCCAAAGATGGTCTCGTCTCAGATTGGTCCTTGTCTCAAGATGGTCTCTCCTCAGAATAGGCTCTGTCTCAAGATTGTCTCTGTCTAGTAGGTCTTGTCTCAAGATAGTCCTGTGTCTCAAGATAGGTCCTAATGTCAACGATGGTTCTCTGTCTCAAGATAGGTTCTGTCTCAGATAGGTTCTGTCTCCAAGAGGTCTGTTATGCTAGTCTATGTCTCAAGATAGTTCTCTGTCTCATGATAGGTCTTGTCTCAAGATAGGCCTCTGTCTCAGATAGGGCCTCTGTCTCAAGAACTAGGCTCTGTCTCAGATAGGTCTGTCTCAAGATAGGTCTCTGTTTCAAGAAGGCTCTGTCTCAAGATAGGTTCTGTCTCAAGATAGGCCTCTCTCAAGATAGGCTCCTGTCCTAAGATAGGTCTCTGGTTCTCAAGCTGGCTCTGTCTCATATCAGGTTCTGTCTCATGATAGTCTCTGTTCATGAGTAGGTCTCTGTCTACATAGGCTTGTCTCAAGATTAGGTCTTGTCCTCAAATAGGTCTCTGTCTCATGATAGTTCTGTTAAGATGGCCTCTGTTCAGATCAGTCTCTGTCTAAGTAGGCTTCTGTCTCAAGATAGGCCTCTGTTCTCAGAATAGGTCTCTGTCTCAAGATGGCCTTGTTCAAGATAGGCTTGTCTCAGATTAGGTCTCTGTCCAAGATAGGCTCTGTCTCATGATAGGTTCTGTCCATGAAGGCTTGTCTCATGATAGGTCGCTGCTCTATGAATAGGTCTCTGTCTATGATGGTCTTGTTCAAGATAGCCTCGTCTCATGATAGGTTCCTGTCTCAAGATAGGCTCTGTCTCAAGATAGGTTCTTTCAAGTAGGTCTTTGTTCATATGGTCGTTGTCTCAAGATAAGGCTCTGTCTCAGAATGGCGTCTGTCTCAAGATAGGCTCTGTCTCAAGATAGGTCTTGTCTCAGATGGCCTCTGTTCAAGATGGGCTCTGTCCTAAGATAGGTCTTGCCAGATAGGCTGTTTCCGAGGATAGGTCTCTGTCTCAAGTAGCTCTGTCAAAGATAGGTTCTGTCTCAAGATAGCTTTGTTCACGCTAGGTTTCTCTGTCTCAAGATAGGCTCTGTCCTCAGATAGGTCTCTGTTCAAGATAGGTCTCTGTCTCAAGATAGGCTCGTCTCAGGATGGTCTTGTCTCAAAATAGGCCTCTGTCTTCAAGATGAGGTTCTTGTCTAAGCACTGGTTCTTCTCAACGATAGCTCTGTTTCAAATAGGTTCTGTCTCAAGATAGGCCTCTGTCTCAAGAAGGCTCTGTCTAAGATAGGTCATCTGTCTCAAGATAGGTCTCTGTTCAAGTAGGTCTCTGTTCACATTGGCCTCGTGTTCAAGCTAGGTCTCTGTCTAATGATGGCTCTGTCTCCACAGATAGGTTCTGTTCAGACAGGCTCTGTTCTCAAGATAGTCTCCTGTTCAAGTAGGTCTGTCTCAAGATAGGTCTCTGTCTCAAGATAGGCTTGTCTAAGATGGTCTTGTCCAAGATCGGCGCCTGCTCAAGATTAGTCTGTCTCCGGGGGAGATAGGCTTGCTCTCAAGATAGGCCCTTGTCTCAAGATAGTCTCTGTCTCAAGAAGGCGTCTGTTCAAGACTGGTTCTTGTCTTCAAGATAGTTCTGTTCAAGATAGGCTCTGTCTCAGATAGGTTCTGTCTCAAGATAGGCCCTCTGTCTCGATAGCGCTCTCTGTCTCAAAGATTAGGCTCTGTCTCAGATAGGTCTTCTGTCTCAGATTAGGTTCTCTGTCTCAAGATAGGCCTGCTGTCTCAACGAAGCTCCAACCCCCACACACCCCACCCACACCACACCCCTGACCCCAACCACACACACACACCTCAATACTCCACCCCACCCTCCCCCACTGCCCTTGCTGTCCATCATGTGCCTATGGTTACAACCCTACCGCACACAAAAAACAGACAGAGACCGACAGAGGGAGACACACATAGTCAAAAACACCACACGCAAAAGTCACAACACACATGAACCACACAACACACACACCTCACAACACAACACACGACCACACACACAACACCAACACACACACACACCACACAAACACACACACACACACACACACAACACACACACACACACACCACACACAGAAATCAAACCACACACAACACAGACAGAGTCAAACACACAAACACACACACTTGAACACAAACCCATCACAGCACAACACACTCACATATCACAGAACCAAAAATCGAAACAACATACACCCACACAATCGATCCCACAGCACACTCTGACAACACGAAGTTGTCTCCCAGTAGTGCTGCAGGGTGGCATGGGATAGGGTTTTATTAGAAGGTGTGTGTGTGGGTGGGTGAGTGCCACTCCTCTCCCCTACCTTAGAGCAAGACCTAGTCTCTCCCATTCAGTCTTATCCATGCAGCTCCGTCCCAACTCACACCGGAGAACAGAACCAGCTCCGTCCCAACTCACACCGTAGAACAGAACCACAACTAGAAAGAAAAGGAGGAAAGCAAGAGAGAGAAAAAAAAGAGGAAATAATTCATGCATTTATTTTATGTCCACGAACTATATCCCTCCTTCTTTCTTTGCTGGTAGTTCCCCCTGAAATAATCAACCCCCCCCCCCAAAAAATTAATAAAGGACTGATGCATGGAAGAATATGTTAGGACAGCCTTGTTGTATACAGACAACTAAACTAAAACAGCCTTTACACCCATATATTTATGCAATATGGAACTTTTTGGGCGAATTCACATAGAAATGTGAGTTATAGATCTGTCATCTTCATCGACAGCAAGTCTAAGAAGCGGTAGATCTGTTCTACGCGCGCTATTATGCTTCCCGTACGTTACGTTTTTTTGCGTCTTTTACTTTCGGTTTTGTACAGCGGTTTCAAATTTTTGGTTATTGAAAATATATTTCACAGTGGCTTAGATGGTACAATGATTCTCTACACTCTGGGTGTTTGTTTTGCCACATAAACCGAAATTAGGTGAACTATTAGAATTTTTGCAACCAGGAAATGGCGGATCGATTCCTGCATATTGCACTTTTATGGCAGACATATATTTTTACTTGTGTTTAATATATTGTCTGACATCACGTTATGTATGTTTCTACATATGCGCCAAGATGCTCAAATAAACTTAAACCTATCCAGCAGACTACATCAGCAATGAGCCGACTTGCAGCACCAAGAAAGATGCTTTTCCATCTTATTCCTGCCCTGCTTTGATTAAGACAGTTGGCTACAGTCGACCCCAGCAGGGGTCATGGCTTTGGGCCTGAACAAGGTCCACACCTCCCACGCTCCAAACCTGTCCTTCGCTAGTGGGTGCCGACTCACGCTTTCCTTTACCCACCATTATCCTCCTCACCCTCCTCCTGTTGCCAGAATCAAGGCCACTCGCTATACGACCAGAGGACTGGAATCTTTTCACACATCCTGAGACATAAAGAAAAAACAACCCTATCTATCTATCTGTCTATCTGTCTATCTATCTATCTATCTATCTATCTATCTATCTATCTATCTATCTATCTATCTATCTATCTATCTATCTATCTATCTATCTATCTATCTATCTATCTTATCTAGTCTGTCTGTCTGTCTGTCTGTCTGTCTGTCTGTCTGTCTGTGCTGTCTGTCTGTTCTGTCTGTCTGTCTGTCTGTCTGTCTGTCTGTCTGTCTGTCTGTCTGTCTGTCTGTCTGTCTGTCTGTCTGTCTGTCTGTCTGTCGTCTGTCTGTCTGTCTGTCGTCTGTCTGTCTGTCTGTCTGTCTGTCTGTCTGTCTGTCTGTCTGTCTGTCTGTCTGTCCTGTCTGTCTGTGTCTGTCTGTGTCTGTCTGTCTGTGTGTCTGTCTGCTATCTTATCTTATATCTATCTATCTATCTATCTATCTATCTATCTATCTATCTATCTATCTATCTATACTATCTATCTAATCTATCTATCTATCTATCTATCTATCTATCTGTGAAATCTATACCCTGGATGATTTCACCTCTCTGAGCGACTGACTGCTGCGGTGTGATTACCACCTGTTCTGTTCCACCCCCCCCCCACCCCCGCAGCCACAGGGCTCGTATTCTCAAAGCGTCTCAGAGTAGGAGTGCTGATCTAGGATCTGTTTTGCCTTTCAGATCATAATGAATACAATTATGTGGACGGGGGGGAACTGATCCTAGATCAGCACTGCTTTACTGCGGTGCCTATGTGAATATGGCCCAGACCTTTAGTCACAACCCTTTACATTCTTTACGTTTGTTACGGAAGGGGAGAAACTTAAGCTTTTAACCAATTTCTCCGCTCTCAGTGATTTGGGCTCCTATACAATCCTTTCACCAGTCTGTAATGTGTCTTTCTCCCCCTCTGTCCTTGTTAAAGGGGGAAAAGACTGGCAAACGGTAACTCTGTCGATTTCTATACGGCCTACGGTTTCAGGCTGCACATTATCTCAAGAACGGCGGCCACTGAGAGAAACTCGAGGAACTACATAAGGGAAGCCTTCGGTGACTTTTAACAAAAGCTGCGATTTACAGGGCTCTGCTTTTGTGCGAGGCCATCGAAATAAACTGTGGCATGGAAACATTTATTGAAGAGGTTTGGGGGGTTTTTACAGGACACACTGGAAGGAGGTCCTCATAACACATAGATTTTCCCTGAACTTCTATAAAATAGGAGGAGAGAGGAGTATCCTTTCTGGACCCGCACGGTTACATTTTTACTGCTTGGTGTCATTGAGGTGCAGAAGGTGGAGGAGGTAGTCACGGCGCTTGCTTTGTTTGCACTCGGGTTGTTGCAGACAATGCTTCAGGCGTGTGGAGTGCAGGAATCCCTTTACAGTAGCTATAGACGTCGGGGACTCTCACGGTCTGTCTGTCTGTGTGTATGTGTGTGTGTGTGTGTGTACGTTTGTCCGTCTGTCTGTGCATCTGGGTCTCTCTGTGTCTATGTCTGTCTGTCTCTTTGTCTGTGTCTCTGTGTGTGTCCATTTCCCCTTACAGCTAAAATGTGGGAAAACATTTGCCCAATTGTCTCCTTTGTCCCCTTTGTCTATGTTCACCGTACACTATGTCACTCCTCGGTAAGAAGAAGGCATGGCGACGGAATCCAGACAAATCCAGTCAATTTTATTACAATGAATTCCATACATTAATCACTTTTGATTAGTTTCATCCATGCCACGTTCAGTCGACGGAACCACACCGTTACAAAGAGACTGGGGCAAAACACAAATCTGCATACCATCAACAGTCACTTCTCTGCCCATCGGAATCCAACCACCATGCCTTTCATTGGGCACTGTCAGACCAAACTGTCCCTCACGTCACACAGCCAAAGTAAATACACTCTGACTATTATTAATACTCTCCCTGGAAACTCCTAGGCTTCACCCCAACGCTCCCACATCAAATATGTTAATCAAATCGGGCTCGGACCTCAAAGGGAGCTTTAACACAAATTGAATATCACTGATGGCTTCTGAGGAGGGGTGCGACTCAAAGGGGAAGGCTCTAACCCCATTAGTCTCGCAGGCCGCGGCTCAATGACGCCGCATATTTCCAGTCACTGTCGATTACTCTGACACCGTCTGTGGAGGGAGGCTAGCAGGCGGCTTTCACAGGAGGCAAACTGAAACTAGCACTCACTAGTTATGCACAGCACATGTGGGGGGGGGGGGTAGTTTCTACCCTCCAGCCTCAATACAAGAGGTTTCGATCCCAGACTACATATCGAGTGTAAATTTGGTAGGCTAATTCAATCCCTCACCACAGGCGGCTACATGCTAATCGTGCTAGCGTTTAGCCTCCATTTACACTAGCACAAAGAGCTAACCGGCCAGGGGGGGACATGAATATGCTTGTTACACACAGATTCATAACCACACATGATCATCACTGAATCATCTGGCCTTCACACTCCTCAAGATTTGTTTAACGCAGTCCATGATATGAACTCGTTATAATTTCAAACATTGGGTAGATGTCCTAAAGTGGACACCGTAGAAAATGACAAGCCTGCCCATCTACGCTCACCGCATCTTTATAACGTTGATAGTAGTTGTCTAATGCAAGGCTTGCGTTTGAAGGTTAGTTCAGTGGACAATGGCTATTCTGAGCAGAAGTGCTCTGACCATTGGGGAACAACTTGGCGGAGAAGAACACCCAATGCAATCTCCTTCGCTGACACGAAGCGAGCCCAGGCTGAAGAGTGTSGTGGATCTTCGCTAAAGGCTGCAGCATAGGTGGAAATAGCTATACACTCAAAAACAAAATATGATAACGCACAGAACTCTGGGAATGTATGCAGAAGTTCAACAAAGATTTTCTCTCATCCATTCTTTTTTTCTCTCCGTTTTCATCCGTTCTTCCTTCGGGGTCATTGGTTTGCTTTTTTGAGGTGCAGACAGATCCGTGGGGAGCCAAAAGGCCACTAGAAGGGTTTGGTCACATCTCAAGGTGGCCGATACCTACGTCAGACACCAATGTGGACTTGAACGTACGATAACTACAGTAGATTCAATTTTTGATTCTTTCTACGCTTTTTATGTAGTTCTCTTTGTACATACAATATGAGAGTGCCCCTATGATATACTTTCACCTTTCACCTTTCACCTTTCACCTTTCACCAAATGTGTTACAAGTCAATGACCCTTTCTTCTATCTTTTTCTTTCTGTGAGCGTGTTTAGGGCTGTGGCTTTCATMACATTTTGTCAGCCAGTTATTGTCATGCAAAAGACCGCCAGTCTCACGGGTAATTGACCGTACGTTTTTCCTACACATATTTAGCATCTCCAGGCCTCCAAGACGCTGAGGCGCACCTTTGGAACATCTACATTTAAAAGTATAATAAATCAATTGAATGTACACTATCATAATAAATCCATGATTTATTTTAGGCAGGTCTGTTGACAGCCCCTCTCTCTGTGCGCTGGWGAAAGGAATGAAGGAGAGAGAGGAGGAGATGGAAACGCACGGTGGCGAGGTAAWGTGTAGCTAAAGATAATGTGTCAGCCTATTAATTATGAATACATTTTTTTTTTAAAGACAATTACTAGGTTATTCAAAATCAAATACAAAAAAATTCACAAAAAACGAACCAACAGCATCGGCTAGGCCTATACATTCTCTCCCAGACTCATGGATAGAAAGTTTGGAGCGTAGCAAAATGTAAGCAGTCCATCCAATATGCATAATAATCCAGGCCACACTCAAAGGCGATTACTAGAATTTGTTTAATTGTGGGAGTACGAGCTAGACCAATTATGCACCAAAGACATCTGAAATCAGTTTTTTWTTTMTATTTTCCGCTGTGTGTAATATGCGGTATGCTATGCATTGTAAAATGGCACAATCATTATTTTCATTTTTTTTAAATTAGGGGCTCATATATAGGTCAATGTGGGTAGGCTCTAATGTGCACATGGGTGTCCTGAATGAATCATCACCTTAGAAAGCGCTGTCCATTTCGCTGTGTTCGGTTTTTCCTACAACGTCCATGTTTTCCACTCAGTTTCAACCTGTRGCAGTGAGGTGAGTTTTAAAAGCATGATACTGTTTTGATGATAAGTGTTTGATGTGATTGTTAGATTGCCTTTGCATTGATGTCAGAGTGGTTAGTGGGGCAAAAGAGTATCAGGGACAATAGAGTACCTGGCTGTTTAGTGACCTGATGGTTATTACTGAGTTGGGTACTCCCAATGTACGTCCAGAGATCATAAGAGGAGATTACCGTGATTCAACAGTCACATTGGATTTTACTGCGGTCATGACTCATGACTGCCAGTGTGGTGGTAATACGGTCACCGCAACAGCCCTGAGCAGGGCCCTTTACTGTTACAACATGACTGCATCAGACCACACACAACCAAGTCCATCTAAAGCCTACTACACACCCCCAGTCTAGGTGTTTACTTTTGAGCTCCTTGGTTAATCACATTCAAGTCAACTGGGTTTTAAAAGACGTGACAGACATGACAAGTTTGCTGTGTTGTCCCAACAACAATAACCACCGCCCCTAGTCCACATTCGTCACATTTAAGATGAAACGGAGGCTAAGATGACAGCGACCGGTGGGAGTAGGACAGAATACGCTCACAGAAAGGTAAAGTTAGGTAGGAGAGACTCTTTGTGAGATGGAATGGAATGGAACACACACACACACACCAACATACACACAAGCATTCAAATTGTCTCACACCCACACACATGGACAAGAACACACACACACACACACAAAGACACAGACACATTTTATCTGTCTCTGTCACACACACACACGCTCAGACTCTCTCACAAACAGACACAGACACACACATTTTCTCTCCCTCTGTCACGCACACACGCTCGAACGCTCTCACAAACAGACACAGACACACACACGCTCACAGTCTCCTTCACACTCACACACACGGGGGGAGATTGCATGCACGTTGGTTTTAGCGGCTCGTCACAGCGCCGCCCTATCTTGGTGGCCAGCTCTGCTCCGGCTCAGCACCATCTCCTGCCACTGGCTGCAGGGGGAAAGAGGATTAGCCCGCGGTCCACAGCAGCCGTGCCGGGCTTAGACTGGTTAGTGTGCGCGGCGTGAGAGGAAGGTGGGATAATTCCATTTCATGTCTCTCTGTTTCAGAGCAGGCGGCTCGGAGCAGTTCGGCGCTCTGGCATGATACAATGTGTCTCTGTCGTGACACACCGACGTTCAGGGGAACCAACAAAAAAATAAAATAAAAAATAAAAGAAGCCTCTGCTTTGGGAGAACATTGTCTCTATGTGATTTTGGGGGATTGAGGTATAATGTAAGCACCCCCGAACGACGCTCAACTTGGGACTGAATTTGGGACAGTGTTTACTGACATACTGTACGGGCATTCACTCGGTGGATATGTCCTACAGTGCCTAGAGTGATGTGGATTTGGGTTTCTAGCCTCTGTTGATAAGGGCTTTCTCTGTCCGAGCCACATGCGACCTGTCCTCGACTGCCATACCAGGAACAGAGCCCACAGGACAACATGCCCGTGTCACACACACACACACACACACACACCACACACACACACACACACACACCACACACACACACACACACACACACACACACACACACACACACACACACACACCACCACACACACACACAGAAAAACCACACGCAGGATCAAAGCCTCACACCAACACACACACAGCTGAATGAAGAATATGCATTGCAATGAGAGCTATTCCATGAACCCACTGACGGGTCAGTTAACATACTCAGCCTCTGAACGGTTAACTCAGCATTTCGTCGACAGTCAAGGAAAGGGTTTCATCCAATCACTTACAGCTATCAAGTAAAAGAGAGTAGCAAACTCAATCATCTGTCCTCCTCGCATACTCCTTGAGCGTGTGGTAGCGTTGTTATTACGGCTTCACCGTCACCCTCGTCATCGTCCTCCTCATTTGGTGACAGGGGTCGCAAATATGTTATTTTACAATCAAACACAGCAGCGGCAACTCCATCACAGCTCTGCGATTGTACAGCAGACGCCCGGAGGACATCCGGAATGTTGACGTGTTGAAAAGAAGCGGGTCCTCTGTTCCCATCTTTAAGGGCCTCGGCCGCCACAAAGGAGCAGTTAAACGGGCGCACACACACACACACACACACACTAAAAACAGTCGCGTGAGGGAAGCTCATAGATCACGCTCGGTGTTGCTGTGGTGAGCGTTTTGGTTTCACTGTTCCCCCAGGGTTTCAGTAGTTTCTTACTCTGACCCGGGAGGTCGGAGCAGATATCCAGGCTCTCACACCTGCCTGTCTAGGCCTAAAACTCCCGGGGTGTGTCCCAAATGGCACCCTATTCCCTATATGGTGCACTACTTTGGACCTATGGGGCATTTGGGACACACCCCGGGAGTTTTATCTCTCGGGGGAGAGGCTCGTATGTTGCTGTGGCCCAAAGACTCGCGACACGMAACCAGACAAAACAGAGTGACAGTCGGCTGCAGTGCTGAGAAACCAGGAGGGAATACTAGGGAACTATAGCACGACAACATCCTGTCATATGATCCTACACATGGAAACATGACCAGACACACTGACCGACTGATCTGGGGACTGTACTGTACTGTTTGTCCGATTATCTAGGTCATGGCCCGTATTCATGAAACAAGTAGGAGTGCTGATCTAGGATCAGTTTTGCCCTTGAGATCAAAAGGAATAAAAGCGGGGTTCTGAAACTAGATCAGCACTCCTTCTCTGGGACATTTTGTGAATACCGGCCCTGATGCATGAGAACACAAGACAATAGAACGACATGCAGGCCCACTTATTTAAGACCTCAAGTCTTTTGGGTTGTATTAAACAATGCGCGTGTGCGTACGTGCGTGTGTACGCGCGTGCGTACGCGTGTGTGTAATGCCTGTGTGAGGTAACATTTTCAACTTTTTTTTGTATGGATCATTCTAGAACACCAACACTTGTCCTTTGTCGTTTGATTAGACGTCCGTTAATGAGAAGTTGTTTTCGCTCAGCCTCTGTGTTTGTTGTTACGGCCTTGGATGGATCCCTCCCCCTCAATCAGCATTAGAATCCCATGTAAGTGCTGTAGGACAGGTCCTACAATGAGTCTGTGTAGAAACAGTGACAGAGTCATCACAGTCACGCTGAAAGGCAACATGACATGCCAACATTCGGACTGAAGGATGGCATGTTACAATGTCCCTTTTCTCGCCGTCCCTCCACATCCTCAACAACTCGTTGACCGACTGCGGGTGGGAAAAAAAGGAGGGAAAATGCCACTTCTAAAGGCTTCTGGGTTAGAAAAGGAGAGACAAAACAAGGGACAAGCAACGACGGGTGACACAGACCACCTTTATGTGTTCCAAAAGGGTTCTTCAGCTGTCCTCATAGGACAGGGATCATCAACTAGGGCCGTTTTCTTCTTGAACGGATGGTCGAGGGCCAGAACATAATTACAAATAACTTGTCGACTGCAAATTGACCGCAAGAAACCCAAACTGATAACATTTGACTAAAACATAATAATTTCAAAGCTTGCTTACATTTGATTTATTTTTTGCTCAGAATAAATAAAACCACCCGAGGTCCAAATTCGAGTTGGGGAACCCTGCCATAGGAGAACCCTCATTGGTTCCAGGGAGAACCCTTTTTAGTTCC